>NC_042966.1:44971676-45001676 GCF_901001165.1 Salmo trutta | reverse complement strand
AGTAGATACAGCATCACACTCTGTAGTATTACCAGTAGGTACAGCATCACACTCTGTAGTATTACCAGTAGATACAGCATCACACTCTGTAGTATTACCAGTAGATACAGCATCACACTCTGTAGTATTACCAGTAGATACGGCATCACACTCTGTAGTATTACCAGTAGATACAGCATCACACTCTGTAGTATTACCAGTAGATACAGCATCACACTCTGTAATATTACCAGTAGATACAGCATCACACTCTGTAGTATTACCAGTAGATACAGCATCACACTCTGTAGTATTACCAGTAGATACAGCATCACACTCTATAGTATTACCAGTAGATACAGCATCGCACTCTGTAGTATTACCAGTAGATACAGCATCACACTCTGTAGTATTACCAGTAGGTACAGCATCACACTCTGTAGTATTACCAGTAGATACAGCATCACACTCTATAGTATTACCGGTAGATACAGCATCACACTCTGTAGTATTACCAGTAGATACAGCATCACACTCTGTAATATTACCAGTAGATACAGCATCACACTCTGTAGTATTACCAGTAGATACAGCATCACACTCTGTAGTATTACCAGTAGATACGGCATCACACTCTGTAGTATTACCAGTAGATACAGCATCACACTCTGTAGTATTACCAGTAGATACAGCATCACACTCTGTAATATTACCAGTAGATACAGCATCACACTCTGTAGTATTACCAGTAGATACAGCATCACACTCTGTAGTATTACCAGTAGATACAGCATCACACTCTATAGTATTACCAGTAGATACAGCATCGCACTCTGTAGTATTACCAGTAGATACAGCATCACACTCTGTAGTATTACCAGTAGGTACAGCATCACACTCTGTAGTATTACCAGTAGATACAGCATCACACTCTATAGTATTACCGGTAGATACAGCATCACACTCTGTAGTATTACCAGTAGATACAGCATCACACTCTGTAATATTACCAGTAGATACAGCATCACACTCTGTAGTATTACCAGTAGATACAGCATCACACTCTGTAATATTACCAGTAGATACAGCATCACACTCTGTAGTATTACCAGTAGATACAGCATCACACTCTGTAGTATTACCAGTAGATACAGCATCACACTCTGTAGTATTACCAGTAGATACAGCATCACACTCTGTAGTATTACCAGTAGATACAGCATCACACTCTATAGTATTACCAGTAGATACAGCATCACACTCTATAGTATTACCAGTAGATACAGCATCACACTCTGTAGTATTACCAGTAGATACAGCATCACACTCTGTAGTATTACCAGTAGATACAGCATCACACTCTGTAGTATTACCAGTAGATACAGCATCACACTCTGTAGTATTACCAGTAGATACAGCATCACACTCTGTAGTATTACCAGAAGATACAGCATCACACTCTGTGGTATTACCAGTAGATACAGCATCACACTCTGTAGTATTACCAGTAGATACAGCATCACACTCTGTAGTATTACCAGTAGATACAGCATCACACTCTGTAATATTACCAGTAGGTACAGCATCACACTCTGTAGTATTACCAGTAGATACAGCATCACACTCTGTAGTATTACCAGTAGATACAGCATCACACTCTGTAGTATTACCAGTAGATACGGCATCACACTCTGTAGTATTACCAGTAGATACAGCATCACACTCTGTAGTATTACCAGTAGATACAGCATCACACTCTGTAATATTACCAGTAGATACAGCATCACACTCTGTAGTATTACCAGTAGATACAGCATCACACTCTGTAGTATTACCAGTAGATACAGCATCACACTCTATAGTATTACCGGTAGATACAGCATCGCACTCTGTAGTATTACCAGTAGATACAGCATCACACTCTGTAGTATTACCAGTAGGTACAGCATCACACTCTGTAGTATTACCAGTAGATACAGCATCACACTCTATAGTATTACCGGTAGATACAGCATCACACTCTGTAGTATTACCAGTAGATACAGCATCACACTCTGTAATATTACCAGTAGATACAGCATCACACTCTGTAGTATTACCAGTAGATACAGCATCACACTCTGTAATATTACCAGTAGATACAGCATCACACTCTGTAGTATTACCAGTAGATACAGCATCACACTCTGTAGTATTACCAGTAGATACAGCATCACACTCTGTAGTATTACCAGTAGATACAGCATCACACTCTGTAGTATTACCAGTAGATACAGCATCACACTCTGTAGTATTACCAGTAGATACAGCATCACACTCTATAGTATTACCAGTAGATACAGCATCACACTCTGTAGTATTACCAGTAGATACAGCATCACACTCTGTAGTATTACCAGTAGATACAGCATCACACTCTGTAGTATTACCAGTAGATACAGCATCACACTCTGTAGTATTACCAGTAGATACAGCATCACACTCTGTAGTATTACCAGTAGATACAGCATCACACTCTGTAGTATTACCAGTAGATACAGCATCACACTCTGTAGTATTACCAGTAGATACAGCATCACACTCTGTAGTATTACCAGAAGATACAGCATCACACTCTGTAGTATTACCAGTAGATACAGCATCACACTCTGTAGTATTACCAGTAGATACAGCATCACACTCTGTAGTATTACCAGTAGATACAGCATCACACTCTGTAATATTACCAGTAGGTACAGCATCACACTCTGTAGTATTACCAGTAGATACAGCATCACACTCTGTAGTATTACCAGTAGATACAGCATCACACTCTGTAATATTACCAGTAGGTACAGCATCACACTCTGTAGTATTACCAGTAGATACAGCATCACACTCTGTAGTATTACCAGTAGATAGAGTAGAAACATCTATTCTATAACGACATTGCTGAATGTTACTCTGAACTATTCATTCTAACCACGTCAGAGAGAGAGAGAGAGGGCTGACAAACTCTAAAAGAGAAACAAACTTTCCAGCAGAGATCACGACGACACACTTTGAGCGTAAATATATATATATTGAATGCAATTATTCCCGAATGAGTGAGCGTTCAGGTGCAAAGGATTAGCATTTCAATGGTTATAATTATCAACTCTGTAGTGTCTTTTATCTCAGTCGACCCCCACTTCTCTTTTGTCCACCAAGCCGCCATGCCGGTTTAGCCCACTAGGGAACATCCAACCTATCATTTCCTTGTTACTATATCTACTGTTTGTTTGTGCCTTTCTGTGATTATTTAGTTAGTAAATAAATAAAGGATTTAAGACAATTGATGTATGGATAATTCATAGTGAAGACTGGGTTCGTGCAGATAACCAACAATTTACGACGTTTGGAATGAGACTAACGTGAGGTAAAGAATAATTCATTAATTAGAAGACTAATTGATCAGATATTAAAATATCTGAAAGTTATATTAGGTTAATTATAACTTTGTAATCTGAATATTTTCCTTGGTGCATATTGCTCTGTCTGTATGCTATGTCTTGCTTGTTCTATGTTGCTCTGTCTGTATGCTGTGTCTTGCTTGTCCTATGTTGCTCTGCGTGTGCTCACTGTTCTATGATTGTCTATATTGTAATTGTTTTTAATAACCTGCCCAGGGACTGCGGTTGAAAATTAGCCGGCTGGCTAAAACCGGCACTTTTACTGAAATGTTGATTAATGTGCACTGTCCCTGTAAAAATAAAATAAATAAACTAAACTAAACTAGATACAGCATCACACAATGCAGTACTACCAGTAGATACAGCATCACACTCTGTAATATCCCTTCAGTGTATTTTGTTTTTCAGAAGAGAGGGTATAATAACAATTTCTCTGAAGGTAGGGAAGTGATTGCTCTATTGCCTGAGGAGAAGTCAAACATTAAGAACATAAATTGTTTTTATTCATTAAAAGTGACGTGTGTGTGTTTCTCTATTGGGATAGAACGCTAAGTGATTAATAGAACAAACAAAGGCAATCTTCAATTACGTTGATCGTTAGCTCTCACTCTCACAGCTCTCTAAATATAATTGTTGGAGTACATGATCCTTCGAACTGGATTCTAAATAGGTGTACCAGAACAGGGTTTCCCAAACGCGGTCCTGGGGGCCTTCCCGGGTACATGTTTTGGTTTATTCCCCTGTCACTACACAGCTGATTCAAATAACCAACTCATCATCAAGCTTTGAATAGTTGAATCAGCTCTATACGGAAATGTGGAAACTCTATACTAAGGGGGGAGGGGGGGGGGCAGGACTGAGTTTGTAATGCTAGGGCATTGGGGGGAGGGGGGGGGCAGGACTGAGTTTGTAATGCTAGGGCATTGGGGGGGGGGGGGGGGGGCGAGTTGGGGAAACTCCATACTAAGTAAACCAGTTGTCTGTTGTTTGAATTCCACAAATGGTGTAGGACCTTTCCAACACCCAAAGTACTGTCGGTACCTCATATACATGACTGATGATGGTGATCACTCCAGAACCACTGACACTGAATGGCAGATAGTTGATTAGTAGGGGTAATAACATAATAATAATAATATAATAATATCAATAACAGCAGAAGCATGTTTGACAGAACCGCAGAGCCTGAAGCCCCTTGATGAACTGGAATAAATATAGTACATTGATGGAGCTGGGTCTGCTTTAAACTGATTTGTCATGATTTTTTTTACAGTTGTGTAAAATAAACATGTTGACTCTCGGGGCTGGTGATCAATAACGGTAGGTCACAGGCAGACAAATCATATATCCTCATGATCTGTGGAGTCCCAGCTTTCGTTGTTTATCAACGTATACAGTGTTCATTTTGTTTATGCTTCAAAACTCAATTAGAATTTGGTAGCATTGCCTTTAAAAGGTTTTACTTTGGTCAAATGTTCCGGGTAGCCATCAACAAGCTTCCCACATTTAGTTGGGTGAATTTTGGCCCATTCCTCCTGACAGAGCTGGTGTAACTGAGTCAGGTTTGTAGGCCTACTTGCTCGCACATGCTTTTTTCAGTTCTGCCAACACATTTTCTATGGGATTGAGGTCAGGGCTTTGTGATGGCCACTCCAATATCTTGACTTTGTTGTCCTTAAGCCATTTTGCCACAACTTTGGAAGCATGCTTGGGGTCATTGTCCATTTAGAAGACCCATTTGCGACCAAGCTTTAACTCCCGACTGATGTCTTGAGATGTTGCTTCAATATATACACGTAATTTTCCATCCTTATGCATCCTCCTGCAGCAAAGCACGCCCACAAGATGATGCTGCCACCCCCATGCTTCACGGTTGGGATGGTGTTCTTCGGCTTGCAAGCATCCCCCTTTTTCCTCCAAACATAACGATGGTCATTACGGCCAAACAGTTCTATTTTTGTTTCATCAGACCAGAGGACATTTCTCCACAAAGTACAATCTTTGTCCCCATGTGCAGTTGCAAACCGTAGTCTGGCTTTTTTATGCCGGTTTTGGAGCAGTGGCTTCTTCCTTGCTGAGCGGCTTTTCAGGTTATGTCGATATAGGACTCGTTTTACTGTGGATATAGATACTTTTGTACCTGTTTCCTCCAGCATCTTCACAAGGTCCTTTGCTGCTGTTCTGGGATTGATTTGCACTTTTCGCACCAAAGTACGTTCATCTCTAGGAGACAGAACACGTCTCCTTCCTGAGCAGTATGACGGCTGTGTGGTCCCATGGTGTTTATACCTGCATACTATTGTTTGTACAGATGAATGTGGTACCTTCAGGCATTTGGAAATTGCTCCCAAGGATGAACCAGAATCGTGGAGGTCTACAATTTTTTTTCTGAGGTCTTGGCTGATTTATTTTGATTTTCCCATGATGTCAAGCAAAGAGGCACTGAGTTTAAAGGTAGGCCTTGAAAAACATCCACAGGTACACCTCCAATAGACTCAAATGATGTCAATTAGCCTATCAGAAGCTTAAAAAGCCATGACATACTTTTCTGGAATTTTCCAAGCTCTTTGAAGGCACAGTCAACTTAGTTTATGTAAACTTCTGACCCACTGGAATTGTGATACAGTGAATTATAAGTGAAATAATCTGTCTGTAAACAATTGTTGGAAAAAATTACTTGTGTCATGCAAAGTAGATGTTCTAACCGACTTGCCAAAACTATAGTTTGTTAACAATAAATTTGTGGAGTGGTTGAAAAACTAGTTTTAATGACTCCAACCTAAGTGTATGTAAACTTCCGACTTCAACTCTATATTCGTATGCCCATATAAACTCAGCAAAAAAAAATAAACATCCCATTTTCAGGACTTTCAAAGATAATTCACAAAAATCAAAATAACTTCACGGATCTTCATTGTAAAGTGTTTAAACATTGTTTCCCATGCTTGTTCAATGAACCATAAACAATTAATGAACATACAGCTGTGGAACAGTCTTAAGACACTAACAGCTTACAGAGTTTCAGAGTTTCTGTCTTATGTGGCAAAATTTGAAATGGTGTTTTTTACATTGGATAAAAGAAAAGGTGAGACTCAGAGCTACAAAATTGTATATTACACAGCATTTGTTGAGGAACAAAGGGGAAGTAATTCTGTTTTGAAAGTTGATAAACTTATAAACTCACTTTGGATGTTTTGGTATCTAGTAAAGAGCTATTTTTGTCTACACCCATTCAGCATCGTTCACACCTTCTTAAGCTTTAGCCCCACCCATCTCGTTTCGTTCACGGAGCATTCAGTGAGCACACTTGACGCTCTGGCCGATGATTTGTTTACCTCTGGATAACATGAAAACAGCCTAACCAGCTCTGCTTGCAGCAGTTTAATTGCATTTTTTTTGCCGACTTTTACTTACACCAGCCATTTTCAACGTGCGTTCGTTATTCTGCACTCTGGCATACTCAGACTGAATTTACAAACGCACCCGAAATGGTTACTTGCATTGTGGAGCCTTTTGTTAAGACATGTAGCTATCTAGCTAGGTGAACAATGAACCTAGCTAGGTAAACAACGTGTAAGATCATACACATCACATAACGTTAGCTAGCAAGCCAGCCAGCTAACGTTAGCTAGTTAAACAACAATGCACAGAGTGCCAAGTCATGTCGTTACTACCCTGCATGAATCTGCTGGGAGCTAACCAACCAGGTTCAATGTTAGCTAGTTAACATTAGACTCTAGCCAAGCAAACGGCTCTGGGATACGAATAATAACATCATACACGTAACGTTAGCTAGGGAGCCAGCCAGCTAATGTCAGCGAGCTAGCTAACAGTACACTTTAGCTTGAAATGAAACCCCTTCTGTCAAAATTAGAAACGTGTAATATCTGAAAACGTAGCTAGCTAACGCTAGACTAGCTTACCTGTATACATCATCATGAATGATGGACGCGTCTCCCTGTCATGGATGCCATACCACGGTTGCCCTTTAGTTTGAAGATGTAATCCGGAGACAGGTGTTATCTCCATCTCTTTAGCGATCAGACTCTAATTCCACTGATTCCAGAACTCGATCCACCAGAAAGTGGAGAGCAACACTTATGCAGCGCCACCACACAATACATTTTTAAAAAGCCGCATTCGACAGGATTACCAACACAGTCTGACGAGTACAAATAGACAGAAGCCTTCTATATGGCAGACCAATCCGAACTCCTCTCTCGGCATATCTCAGCCAATCATGGCTAGTGGGAAGGTTGCTGACTTTTTCTGTGGCTTAACCAACTAGGCTCGTAATTTAACAAGTTTATTCGTATTTACAGATAGAATACAAGTTTGTTATTAAGGCACATACATTTTTTGGGATCTCCTGTGAAGCAGTGACCTGCGACATACGCCTAATTTCCTGAAACGAGTCACATATGGTAGTAAGTCACACCAAAGATTTTGAAGGTACCGATCAATAGACAAGATACTCAGCTTTCCGCAGACACCCTGCTTTTGCAAATTGGGGCTACCGTTCTCATACCAGACTGAATTGAATAAAATAAAAAGGTTAGCCAAATATGGGGACTTTACATATTTAAACTTTGGCATCGTTCAATGCACCAATAAATCAGCACAATCTACTTTTTCGTTTTTCAAATTGTCATGTATACTGTGCTAATGACGATTCCAAAAAAAATATATAATATCGAAGAGCAATGTACAATACGACAAACGTAGCCAAGAAGGCATTTGTGGTACTGCAGTTTCATTACACATCACCCCTTGTTACTGTTGCAAAAACCATCAAGGCCCTGATTGGTGAACCACTTATCCAGTCGCAGCTCTTTGTCTTTAGGCTATGCTAGGGACATCCACACAGACATAACAGTGCTTTTAACTTACATACAGTGCCTTGCGAAAGTATTCGGCCCCCTTGAACTTTTCGACCTTTTGCCACATTTCAGGCTTCAAACATAAAGATATAAAACTGTAATTTTTTGTGAAGAATCAACAACAAGTGGAACACAATCATGAAGTGGAACGAAATTTATTGGATATTTCAAACTTTTTTAACAAATAAAAAACTGAAAAATTGGGCGTGCAAAATTATTCAGCCCCTTTACTTTCAGTGCAGCAAACTCTCTCCAGAAGTTCAGTGTAAAGTAAAGTTCATTTAAGTCCTCACCTGGGATTTGAACTCACAACCTCTTGCTACACCACCTTGTCTGTATCAATGATTTCACCTGAAAGGCCTACTTTGCACTTCAAAGTAAATCTCAGCTCTGTTAAAAATTCACTAAAGAAAAACTATTACATTTATCATAGTGATTCAAGAGTAACAGGAATGGCGGCAGGAAGCCTAGTGGTTAGAAAGTTGGGGGGGGCGGCAGGTAGACTAGCGGTTACAGCATTGGGCCAGTAACCAAAAGGTTGCTGGATTGAATCCCCGAGCTGACAAGGTAAGAATCTGTCATTCTGCCCACTGAACAAGGCAGTTAACCCACTGTTCCTGGGTAGGCCGTCATTGTAAATAAGAATTTGTTCTTAACTGACTTGACTAGTTAAATAAAGGTTAATGAAAAAATATATATATATGACCAGTGGAGGACAGCTCATAATAACGGAGTTAATGGAATAGTATCAAACACATGTGCTGCATACCATTGCAGTCATTCCACTCCAGACATTAACAAAAACCTCCAGGGAACCATGACACAACATCCCAAGAATGTTCAGAAGACCTTCAGGGTACTATGACACAACGCTCCCGAAGAACTTCCTAAAAACATCCTCGGGACAAACCTTGTAAGTAGACAAAACATCTAGGGGACCATGATACAACATCCCAAAGAATGTCCTAAAAATGTCCTCGGGACAAACCCGGGAACTATAAAAGGGTCACCCAGAGAAGGTTATCTTGGAACCATCACAACGTCCTAAGGAATAGTAAAATGAAAGTCCTGAGAACCTCAGTGATGTACAGGGAACTAGACAAAGGACCCCCAGAGAACATTAGAACGTTCTCAGAACATCAGTGGGATAACGTTGCACCGAAACCCTTAAAGGAACTAATGGGAACGTTGCCAAATGTCCTCAGGACGTCCCCTGTTTGCTGGACATACAGCCATTGTATAGGTTTCTTTATGTAAGTGTAAATAATATCAGCCTCACACACTGTGAGAGCAGGGTACAAGCCTGTAATGTACTCATTGTCCTTGCAAAAAAATAGGCTATACAGTCAAAGGGAGAAACAGTAGGGAGGGGAAGGCAATCTGCTTGTTAAACGAGGCCATTAAAGCAGGTTAGCAAGAAAAAGCAGCAATATATTTCACCACGGAGAGGCTAGTGAGGCGAGGGAACACGTTAGCAAAAACTAGACTACACCACCTGGGGCGATACACGAAGGACACATTTACACCTGAATACTGCATGTATTTCTCCAGAAACCACAGAGACAATTCTCCTCTGTAGAAAAGTCTTTGTGTATCAGAAAGTCAGGAAAACCCATTACCTCAGCAGCTTTGTGTAAATGGTGCTGACTCCCTGTCTAGCTGGTATTTCTCTCTAAAGAAGACACAACCAAATGGCTTGGTTGGATAATGCTTCTATTGATGAATAGACTCCACTACGAAATTACACCGATCGTTGAGGAGATACTGATGAATGAAGACGGGGAAACACGCAGTAATACAACTACTATTATGCTGGAGAACAGCTATGTCAGCTTGACTCCGTTTAGCTTGTGAGTAATGTGAGCTATACATGTAATCAACTGCAGTGGTGTAGAAACTGTACTGTAAGGCATTTCTGAAAAGAAAAGTCGTTTAAACTGAAAAGGCAATGTTCCACGTAAGTCAAGGTTGTCTGTTTTGTGGAGGCTGCTGAGGGGAGGACGGCTCATGGTAATGGCTGGAATGGAGTCAATGGTATGGTATCAACCACATAGAAACAACATGGAGACCACATGGAGACCACATGGAGACCACATGGAGACCATATGGAAACAACATGGAAACAACATGGAGACAACATGGAGACCACATGGAGACCACATGGAGACCACATGGAGACCATATGGAAACAACATGGAAACAACATGGAGACCACATGGAGACCACATGGAGACCATATGGAAACAACATGGAGACCACATGGAGACAACATGGAGTCCACATGGAGACAACATGGAGACAACATGGAGACCACATGGAGACCACGTGGAGACCACATGGAAACAACATGGACACCACATGGAGACCACATGGAGACCATATGGAAACAACATGGAGACCACATGGAGACCACATGGAAACAACATGGAGACCACATGGAGACCATATGGAAACAACATGGAGACCACATGGAGACCGCATGGAGACCATATGGAAACAACATGGAGACCATATGGAAACAACATGGAGACCACATGGAGACAACATGGAGACCACATGGAGACCATATGGAGACCACATGGAAACAACATGGCGACCACATGGAGACCACATGGAGACCACATGGAAACAACATGGAGACCACAAGGAAACAACATGGAGACCATATGGAAACAACATGGAAACAACATGGAGACCACATGGAGACCACATGGAGACCACATGGAAACCACATGGAAACAACATGGAGACCACATGGAGACCACATGGAAACAACATGGAGACCACATGGAAACCACATGGAAACCACATGGAAACAACATGGAGACCACATGGAGACCACATGGAGACCACATGGAGATCACATGGAAACAACATGGAGACCATATGGAAACCACATGGAAATAACATGGAGACCACATGGAAACCACATGGAGATCACATGGAGACCACATGGAGACCACATGGAGATCACATGGAAACCACATGGAGACCACATGGAGACCACATGGAGACCACATGGAGACTACAGGTTTTATACCATTCCACTGACTCCATCCCAGCCATTATTATGAGCTGTAATCACCTCACCAGCTTCCACTGGATTTTAGATACTCTCTTGGCACACACACACACACACACACACACACACACACACACACACACACACACACACACACACACACACACACACACACACACACACACACACTAGACTGTGATGGAACATAAATAAAACCTACTTGTTTGTAGCAGTGATTTCAGGCTGTTTCATATAGAAAATAGAGAGAGAGAATGACGGGGGAGAGGGGAGGAGAGAGGAGAGGAGTGGGGGAGAGAGAGAGGAGAGGTGGAGCGAAAGGGTAGATGAGCAGAGAGAAAGAGAGAGAGGGAGAGAGAGAGAACAACGAGAGAGAGAGAGAGAGGGGGTGGAGAGAGGAGAGAGGAGGAGATAAGAGAGGAGAGAGGGGCGGAGAGGGGGAGAGAGAGGGGATATGGCCAGAGAGAGAGAGGGGGGGAGAAAGGAGGAGAGGGGAGGAGATAGGAGAGAGGGGAGGAGAGGGGGGTAGATAGGAGAGGAGAGAGGAGAGGAGAGGGGGGGAGAGAGGGGAGATGGGCAGAGAGAGAGAGGGGGGAGAGAGGGGTAGATAGGAGAGGAGAGTGGAGAGGAGAGGGGGAGAGAGAGGGGAGATGGCCAGAGAGAGAGAGAGGGGGAGAGAGGAGGAGAGGGGAGGAGATAGGAGAGAGGGAGGAGAGGCCCAACCACTCAGGAGCCAGGACCACCCACTGGGGAGCCAGGCCCAGCCAATCAGGAGCCAGGAGCCAGGCCCACCCACTGGGGAGCCAGGCCCAGCCACTGGGGAGCCAGGACCAGCCAATCAGGAGCCAGGCCCACCCACTGGGGAGCCAGGCCCAGCCACTGGGGAGCCAGGACCAGCCAATCAGGAGCCAGGCCCACCCACTGGGGAGCCAGGCCCATCCACTGGGGAGCCAGGCCC
The DNA here is from genome assembly GCF_901001165.1 of Salmo trutta. Taxonomy (NCBI): domain Eukaryota; kingdom Metazoa; phylum Chordata; class Actinopteri; order Salmoniformes; family Salmonidae; genus Salmo; species Salmo trutta. Next base: position 44,989,388 of record NC_042966.1, on the reverse strand, counting down.
ACCCACTGGGGAGCCAGGCCCACCCACTGGGGAGCCAGGTCCACCCACTGGGGAGCCAGGCCCACCCACTGGGGAGCCAGGCCCAGCCACTGTGGAGCCAGGACCAGTCAATCAGGAGCCAGGCCCACCCACTGGGGACAGGCCCACCCACTCAGGAGCCAGGCCCACCCACTGGGGAGCCAGGCCCATCCACTGGGGAGCCAGGCCCACCCACTGGGGAGCCAGGACCACCCACTGGGGAGCCAGGCCCACCCACTCGGGAGCCAGGACCAGCCACTGGGGAGCCAGGCCCACCCACTGGGGAGCCAGGCCCAGCCACTGGGGAGCCAGGCCCAGCCACTGGGGAGCCAGGCCCAGCCACTGGGGAGCCAGGCCCACCCACTGGGGAGCCAGGTCCACCCACTGGGGAGCCAGGCCCACCCACTGGGGAGCCAGGCCCACCCACTGGGGAGCCAGGACCAGCCAATCAGGAGCCAGGCCCACCCACTCAGGAGCCAGGCCCACCCACTGGGGAGCCAGGCCCACCCACTCAGGAGCCAGGCCCACCCACTGGGGAGCCAGGCCCATCTACTGGGGAGCCAAGACCACCCACTGGGGAGCCAGCCAGGCCCACCCACTGGGGAGCCAGGCCCACCCACTGGGGAGCCAGGTCCACCCACTGGGGAGCCAGGCCCACCCACTGGGGAGCCAGGCCCACCCACTGGGGAGCCAGACCCAGCCAGTCAGAAAACGTTTTTCCCCATAAAAGGGCTTTATTACAAGACAGAAATACTCCTCAGTTTCATCAGCTGGGTGGCTGGTCTCAGATGATCCTGTAGGTGAAGAAGCCAATGGTGGAGGTCCTGGGCTGGTGTGGTTATACATGGTCTGCGGTTTTGAGGCCGGTTGGATGTACTGCCAAATTCTCTAAAACGCAGTACAGAACCTCCGGCGATGATCCTCGGTCCGGTTCCTTCGACGACACAAAAGCGGAGGGATCAGCGGGTGGAGTGGAAGGCTACGTCCCGAACTGGAGCCGCCACCCTGAGTAGATGCCCACCCGGACCCTCCCCTATAGGTTCAGGTTTGTGGCCGGGAGTCCGCACCTTTGGGGGGGGGTACTGTCACGCCCTGACCTGAGAGAGACGTTTTTCTCTGTTTGGTTAGGTCAGGGTGTGACATGGGGTGGGCATTCTATGTGTCATATTTCTATGTTTTTTTCTTCTTCTTTGATTGGCCTAGTATGGTTTCCAATCAGAGGCAGCTGTCTATCGTTGTCTCTGATTGGGAATCATACTTAGGCAGCCCTTTTTCCCCCTCCTTCAGTTGTGGGATCTTGTTTTTGTACAGCTCAGTATGCATGCAGAACGTGACGTTCGGTTTTTCTTTGTTTGTTATTTTGTTTGAGTGTTCTGAGTTACAAGAAATATAAATATGAGCACTTTCCACGCTGCACATTGGTCAACTCCTTTTGACGATCGTCTCACTACTTCTTAAGTAGATTTTGGGGTATCTGTACTTGACTTTACTATACATATATATATTTTTTAAATTTAAAGCGGCAGTGGTGGAAAAAGTTTCCAGTTGTCGTACTTGAGCAAAAGTAAAGATACACTACATGACCAAAAGTATATGGACACCTGCTCGTCCAACATCTCCTACCAAAATCATGGACATTAATATGGACTTGGTCCCCCATTTGCTGCTATAACAGCCTCCACTCTTCTGGGAAGGCTGTCCACTAGACGTTGGAACATTGTTGCGGGGACTTGCTTCTATTCATCCACAAGAGCATTAGTGAGGTTCGGCACTGATATCGGGTGATTAGGCCTGGCTCGCAGTCGGTATTCCAATTCATCCCAAAGATGTTTGATGGGGTTGAGGTCAGGGCTCTGTGCAGGCCAGTCAAGTTCTTCTACACCGATCTCGACGAACCATTTCTGTATGGATCTTGCATGGTGGAATTGTCGTGCTAAAACAGGAAAGGGCCTTCCCCAAACTGTTTGGAAGCACAGAATTGTCTAGAATGGCATTGTGTGCAGTAGCATTAAGATTTCCCTTCAATGGAACTAAGGGGCCCGAACCATGATAAACAGCCCTAGACCATTATTCCTTCTCCACCAAACTTTACAGTTTGCTCTACGCATTGGGGCAGGTAGGGTCCTCCTGGCATCCGCCAAACCCAGATTCGTCCATCGGACTGCCAGATGGTGAAGCGTGATTAATCACTCCAGAGAATGCATTTCCACTGCTCCAATGGCGGCGAGCTTTACACCACTCCAGCCGACACTTGGCATTGCGCATGGTGATCTTAGGCTTGTGCGGCTGCTCGGCCACGGAAACTAATTTTGTAAAGCTCCCGATGAACAGTTCTTATGCTGACGTTGCTTCCAGAGGCAGTTTGGAACTCGGTAGTGAGTGTTGCAATGGAGGACAGACTGTTTACTGTGAGTACTACATTGTTGCCTTTCTTTGGCATGTAGGTCATTAGGGACGTGTCGGCGGTGAACACAAACTTAGAGGAATTGATAGGCCTATTCTGTGTATTCAACAGCTGAGGTGTGAGCTCTGGCTTGTTTTTCCGTACTGTTCCTACCATCGTCAGCTTCCTCTTGAGGAACTCCTGTCCCAGCTTGTGCGAAGTAAAAAGGTTATCGCATGTGATGTTGTGGCCATGGAGTCCCTGTGTCACGTCCAGGACAACCTGCTTCCTTTGGTTCTTCTCAGGGGCTCCTCCATCTGGCTTCCCCGTATACACGTGCAATTTCCACGCATATGATGACGCAACATCACAGGCAGCCCAGATCTTGATTCCATATTTGTCGGGTTTAGACAGTATGTACTGCCTGAAGGGGCAGCGGCCCCTAAATGGCATAAGCTGCACAGTAACGTTGGGCCCAGGGTTGTAAAACAGGGGAAGGCAGTCCACCCACTTGTCCCACACTGACCTGATTGCAGCTAGCTTCTCTCTGCCGCCAAGCTGGTCTGGTGTCTCGGTTATCGAAGCTGATAATCATGGAAATAATGTGGAAGTTTTCCAGAGACGTTGTTGCACTGAAAAGTTATCTGTCAGTTTCTGCATCACACAGGGATTCTGTGGATTCCCCAATGGATCTGAAAACACCAGCAAGGATAAGAACCTCAAAATATGCATGTAAATGAGTTTGGTCCATCTCCTTCCATCTCTCTCCAAAAACACACGTTCCCTCAAAATTAGTGCAGTCCAGAATGATTTTCTGGATGGTGTCTGGGGTGAACAGTTCGAAAGAAGACTTCATGTGAGTGCACATGAGTAATCGCCATCAGCCCTGGTTTCTTTCTTCCTTGGCAGCCTTGCTCATTCATTGGGCAAGAAGACCATTCAATTTCAAAATGTTTTTACATCCATATTTCTCCTCCTGCAGGCTGCTGATGAGCTGGTTGCTGATGGGCTGGTCCTGGGGTTTCCTGCTGAAGGGCTGGTCCTGGGGCTGGTTGCTGATGGGCTGGTCCTGGGGCTGGCTGCTGACGGGCTGGTCCTGGGGCTGGTTGCTGATAGGCTGGTCCTGGGGCTGGTTGCTGATGGGCTGGTCCTGGGGCTGGTTGCTGAAGGGCTGGTCCTGGGGCTGGCTGCTGACGGGCTGGTCCTGGGGCTGGCTGCTGACGGGCTGGTCCTGGGGCTGGTCCTGGGGCTGGTCCTGGGGCTGGCTGCTGACGGGCTGGTCCTGGGGCTGGTCCTGGGGCTGGTCCTCGGGCTGGTTGCTGATGGGCTGGTCCTGGGGCTGGTTGCTGATGGGCTGGTCCTCGGGCTGGTTGCTGATGGGCTGGTCCTGGGGCTGGCTGCTGACGGGCTGGTCCTGGGGCTGGCTGAGTGTCAATCTCATCCTCTTCTTCTCACTGTCAGACTCCGAATTGACAGAGACATGATCCTCATATTTGGAAAAGCCTTAATCTTCCAAAGTGGAAAACGGTCCTTCCACAATAGCTTCTCTCTGCAAAAAATAATTCTAAGGCTCTGAGCAGAGATTATTTTTGCCATACTGATTGGTTTATTAAGGAGCTATACATGCAAAGCTATTTATCTGGAGACAGACAGGTTCTTGCTTTTATGTTGAAACAGCACATGGAGGAGGAAGACAGAGTGAAGTCAAACCTTTCTGTTAAATTTCTACTTGTTTTCTCCTACACACACACTTTTCCACACTTTTATTACCCTCAGGTCCAGTGGACCAGAACACCATATACGTAATATTAATGTGTAGGGGGGGTCCAGTGGACCAGAACACCACATATGTAATGTTAATGTGTAGGTGTGTCCAGTGGACAAGAACACCAACTATGTAATGTTAATGTGTAGGGGGGGTCCAGTGGACCAGAACACCCCATATGTAATATAAATGTGTAGGGGGTCCAGTGGACCAGAACACCACATATGTAATGTTAATGTGTAGGTGTGTCCAGTGGACAAGAACACCAACTATGTAATTCTTAATGTGTAGGGGGGTCCAGTGGACCAGAACACCCCATATGTAATATAAATGTGTAGGGGGTCCAGTGGACCAGAACACCACATATGTAATATAAATGTGTAGGGGGTCCAGTGGACCAGAACACCACATATGTAATGTTAATGTGTATAGGGGGGTACACAGTGTTCACTCAATGAAAATGTGTTATTTTACATGTTCTTCACAGAAAATGAGCCAAGGCCAATGAGTCTCAAGTTATTTTGTGGAATTTATTTCCTCAGTGTATCTGAGCCAATCAGTTGTGTTGTGATAAAGTAGGGGTGGTATACAGAAGATAGTCCTATTTGGTAAAAGATCAAGTCCATATTACGAAAAGAACAACTCAAATAAGCAAAGAGAAACGACAGTCCATCGTTACTTTAAGACATGTAGGTCAGTCAATCTGGAAAATGTAAAATTTCTTCAGCTGCAGTCGCAAAAACCCTCAAGCGCTATGATGAAACTGGTCCTCATGAGGACCTCCACAGGAAAGGAAGACCCAGAGTTACCTCTGCTGCAGAGGATAAGTTCATTAGAGTTACCAGCCTCATGAGGACCACCACAGGAAAGGAAGACACAGAGTTACCTCTGCTGCAGAGGATAAGTTCATTAGAGTTACCAACCTCATGAGGACCTCCACAGGAAAGGAAGACACAGAGTTACCTCTGCTGCAGAGGATAAGTTCATTAGAGTTACCAGCCTCATGAGGACCGCCACAGGAAAGGAAGACACAGAGTTCCCTCTGCTGCAGAGGATAAGGTCATTAGAGTTACCAGCCTCAGAAATTGCATCCCAAATTTTTTTCACAGAGTTCAAGTAACAGACACATCTCATCATCAACTGTTCAGAGGAGACTGCATGAATCAGGCCTTCATGGTCAAATTGCTGCAAAGAAACAACTACTAAAGGACACTAATAAGAAGAAGAGACTTGCTTGGGCCAAAAAACACAAGCAATGGACATTAGAACGGTGGAAATCTGTCATTTGGTCTGATGTGTCCAAATCTGAGATTTTTGGTTCCAGCTGCCGTGTATTTGTGAGACGGATTATCTCAGCATGTGTGGTTCCCACCGTGAAGCATGGAGGAGGTGGTGTGATGGTGCTTTGCTGGTGACACTGTCTGTGATTTATTTAGAATTCAAGGCACGCTTAACCAGCATGGCTTCCATAGCATTCTGCAGAGATACACCATCACATCTGGTTTGCGCTTAGTGGGACTATAATTTGTTTTCAACAGGACAATGACCCAACACACCTCCAGGCTGTGTAAGGGCTATTTGACCAAGAAGGAGAGGGATGGAGTGATGCATCAGATGACCTGGCCTCCACAATCACCCGACCTCAACCCAATTGAGATGGTTTGGGATGAGTTGGACCGCAGAGTGAAGGAAAAGCAGCCAACAAGTGCTCAGCATATGTGGGAACTCCTTCAAGACTGTTGGAAAAGCTTTCCAGGTGAAGCTGGTTGAGAGAATGCCAAGAGTGTGCAAAGCTCTCATCAAGGCTATTTGAAGAATATAAAATATATTTTGATTTAACACTTTTTTGGATACTAAATGATTCCATATGTGTTATTTCATAGTGTTGATGTCTTCACTATTATTCTCAATGTAGAAAATAGTAAAAATAAAGAAAAACCTTGGAATGAGTACGTGTGTCCAAACTTTTATTATATTTATATTATTTTAAATATACATTATATCTACATGTATTGTAGTAAACTAATGGACAACAACACTTAGGCTTCTAGTTCCAGCTGATACTATACACATTTTATATTAGTTATCTTTTTTTTTGTTTTTAGACGCATCCTTTTAAGCTACCCTCAACCCCTCCCATCTATCTCTGAACACCATCCAGGTTAGATTTTTATTTGCCATATATTTTTCAACTGTGCTGTGATGTTTCAGAAAAAGTTCTGAACCTTTCGATTCTCATAATTTCTACAGATTGTAAACTAAAGATAATCATTAGATTGTTAATGGATTGACTATGACTTTTCAAATCACCCAGCAGTGCTATTTGCAGAGTTAACTCCAGGTAAATGTTGCATTTCTTCAGTCATTCCTGAACCTGAGACCAAAAACAAGCTGTGGACAGTACCAAATCAAATGACCTAATGATTCTGTCTCTTCGCAGCAGAATCTGCAGAGCTGGGAAGGTTGTATCCCCCATATATATTGCATTCGGAAAGTATTCAGACCCCTTGACTTTTTCCACATTTTGTTACGTTACAGCCTTATTCTAAAATTGATTAAATAGTTTTTTTCTTGGCGCCCTCGAGCGCCGGGGGAGGAAGAGCGGGAGCAGGCGTGACAGTACCCCCCCCCCCCCCGGGGACGTCACTCGGCGTCCCACCTGGGCGAGCCGGCTGAGGGGGTAAACTCCCCACGAACCGGCTGGGGCGTGGGAGCCTGACGAGCCGGCTGAGGCCCGCCCTCCGAGCCAACCGGGCGGGGCAAGGAAACCTCTCGAGCCAACTAGGGCGTGGAAGCCCGACGAACTGGGTAGGCACCTCCGGTTCCATCGTCGGCGACCCAGGACTGACGTCACCACCAACCGGAACGCCAGTACCCCCCCGATGCTTCGTTTGATGGCCTTGGGATTCTGTAAAGGCCGACGGCGGACAGGAGAAGCAGGTACTTATTTGGAAACAGACAAGGAAACAAGACAGGAACAGCATCAGAACACGGGTAACACGGACATGAGACAATTAATCCCAAGGCAGGGAACAGAGCTTGGGAACAGACAGATATAGGGAAGGTAATGACACAAGTAATTGAGTCCAGATGAGTCCAATAATACGCTGATGCTCGTGATGGGGGGAAGACAGGTGTGCGTACTGATGGTGGCTTGAGTACGTAATGCTGGGGATCCTGGCGTCGGGAGGAAGAGCGGGAGCAGGCGTGAAAGTAGGAAGTTGACCCATGTCACAGTGCTGTCTTTCACCACACCAGCAATCTCTCCACAGATTCCTGAAAAATTACTGAAATTCCTGAAAAATACACAAATAATGTGAGATCAATAAAAGTAGTGTCAATCATGTTGGAGATAAATTAAATAATCAAAACGTGTTGATTATGCTTTACATACAAAGTGTTGTCAACCCTTGTAGAGACGCCACACTGCTGCTTTTGTCTCATGGGATGGCAGCAGATTTCCACCAAAGTGTTTGTATCCCGGGTGGCGTCCTGGTAATACTACTGCATTATCCTCTGCGTAGTTGTGGATGAAGTTCACCACTCGCTGCAAGTCCTCATGCTTCAGGTGTAACCTGTGCTTGCTTGAGCCAGCTCTCTTTTTGTTCGGAGGCATTAGACCATTCTTCTTGTATGACTGGTTGAGGAGAGACAGGTGTGTTCTACAGGTGTGTTCTACAGGTGTGTTCTACCGGTGTGTTCTACAGGTGTGTTCTACAGGTCTTTATGATGGGAGGTATTAAACCATTCTCCTTGTATGACTGGTGGAGGAGAGACAGGTATGTTCTACAGGTGTGTTCTACAGGTGTGTTCTACAGGTGTGTTCTACAGGTCTTTCTGATGGGAAGCATTAGACCATTCTCCTTGTATGACAGGTGGAGGAGAGACAGGTGGAGGAGAGACAGGTGTGTTCTACAGGTGTGTTCTACAGGTCTTTATGATGGGAGGTATTAAACCATTCTCCTTGTATGACTGGTGGAGGAGAGACAGGTGGAGGAGAGACAGGTGTGTTCTACAGGTGTGTTCTACAGGTCTTTATGATGGGAGGTATTAAACCATTCTCCTTGTATGACTGGTGGAGGAGAGTCAGGTGTGTTCTACAGGTGTGTTCTACAGGTGTGTTCTACAGGTCTTTCTGGTGGGAGGCATTAGACCATTCTCCTTGTATGACTGGTGGAGGAGAAACAGGTGTGTTCTACAGGTGTGTTCTACAGGTCTTTATGATGGGAGGTATTAAACCATTCTCCTTGTATGACTGGTGGAGGAGAGTCAGGTGTGTTATACTGATGCTGAAAGACAAATTCCAGATATAAATATTTTGTCATTATTATACAATAGATAGCCGTAATCACCGTCAGACACACCTGGCTAACTGGATGGGTCATGTAATCATCTGGCGAAGTGGAGTCTTTTGTTTAGACATGGTAGCTAGCTAGCTAGCTAAACAATGAGCCATTTTTTTATTTTTATTTATTTTACCGTTATTTTACCAGGTAAGTTGACTGAGAACACATTCTCATTTACAGCAACGACCTGGGGAATAGTTTCAGGGGAGAGGAGGGGGATGAATGAGCCAATTGTAAGCTGGGGATGATTAGACAGCCGTGATGGTATGAGTGCCAGATTGGGAATTTAGCCATAATCCCAACCCATAGAGCACTAGCAAAATAAACCAATTGTCATGGCTATCTAAAGCTACCCAACTTGGTTCAACGTTAGCTAGCTAGCATTAGGCTATAACTAGCAATGCAAATGGATTTCTGATTCAAATAATATTACTACACAGATCATACAGGTAGCGTTAGCTAAATAGGGGGAGTTACAGCCCACTTTACAGGCATGTGGCAGACATGTGGCAGGCTAGGCTAAAAAGAGCAGGAGGACGTGTGTGAAGAGGGGGAGGTCCAACCAGGCACACGTATGAGAGCTGTGAGATCTAACCAACAGGACGAAAGTATCTAGATTAAATCCCCACCCCGACAGTACATACTATGACTGTGATATGTCGCTGTCTCACCTATCTATCTGACTGTGATATGTAGCTGTCTCACCTAGCTATCTGACTGTGATACCTGTCTCACCTAGATATCTGACTGTGATACCTGTCTCACCTAGCTATCTGACTGTGATATGTAGCTGTCTCACCTAGCTATCTGACTGTGATATGTAGCTGTCTCACCTAGCTATCTGACTGTGATATGTAGCTGTCTCACCTAGCTATCTGACTGTGATATGTAGCTGTCTCACCTAGCTATCTGACTGTGATATGTAGCTGTCTCACCTAGCTATCTGACTGTGATATGTAGCTGTCTCACCCAGCTATCTTCAGATGAATGCACTAGCTGTTTCACTCTAGGTAAGAGTGTCTGCTAAATGACCACAATGTCAACTGAGGGAGTGATGGATTGATGACAGAGGACATATTCTCCTCATAACATAACCGAGGTAAATTGGTGGCTTTGGAGGGTCAGCGGAACACTGGTCTGCCAGTGGTTATCTGAGGGCCGGTGTGTGTGTGTGTGTGTGTGTAACCTGTAATCCACCGGAAGCCCAGAAAGTGAACAGCACAGCAGTTAGAAGAAAATGAGTCTGAAAAAAGAAAGAGCTGTGTGTGTGTGTGAAAGTGAGGTGATTTTGTACTTCACAGTAACTGAATGGTAGTCTTTCCCCTCCATTCCATCTCTGGCTGGGGAGCTAAATACCTCTAACTCTGTACTGCAGATGAAAGTACTGGGTCAAACAGAGAGGGAGGGAGGGAGGTAGGAAGGGAGGGAGAGAGAGAGAAAGGGATGGAGGGACCAGGGCAGCATGCAGACAGACCAGGGCAGCATGCAGACAGACCAAGGCAGCATGCAGACAGACCAAGGCAGCATGCAGACAGACCAAGGCAGCACGCAGACAGACCAAGGCAGCATGCAGACAGACCAAGGCAGCATGCAGACTACATTTAAATTTACATTTTAGTCATTTAGCAGACACTCTTATCCAGAGCGACTTACATTTCATACATTTTTTTTTCTGGGCTGGCCCCCCATGGGAATTGAACCCACAACCCTGGTGTTGCAAACACCATGCTCTACCAACTGAGCTACAGGGAAGACTACCAGGGCAGCATGCAGACAGACCAGAACCTGTATTCACAAAGCATCTCATTGCAGGGGTACTGATTTAAGATCAGTTTCACATTTTATATCGCAGTGAATGATTTCATTGACAAGGGGAGCTGGTCCAAGACGCTTTGAGAACACGGGCCCAGGAAGAAAGCTGGTAACCAATTCCTTGCACAGCAGTGTTTCACTGTGTTTGTGTGTGAATTTCCATATCAAAGGCACTAACAGAAAGGGTTGAATATTTCAGCAACATGTGCAGTGAACATGGCTTTGGTGATGAAAGGAACATAATGCATTTCTTGTAATCTCCCTATCGGGTCACTGCATGCTGGGACATGGGCTTGGATGGTGACACACATCTTCTTCTAGCTTCCTGACTGAATAATGGGAGTCTTCAGTGTTTCTGGAAACAAGGGCCTGAACTGGAGGTACAGCAACAGTCTGTCTCTGTCTCTCAGCCATTCTGTCAACATGTATCCAGAAACAAGGTCCTTACCTGAGAGTACAGCAACAGTCTGTCTCTCAGCCATTCTGTCAACATGTACTCTAGGTAACCACTCAAATTCAGACAACCTGCTACGGACGCAAGACCCGCCTTATATTCACGTTGTCCCATTCCTTAATCTTGTGTGATATATATATATATATATATATTTTAGTTGAATGATTTGCATTAATACGCATGTTTTCACTCTGGACATGAGACTTGCATTTATTTCAGACCTTTAAACCATACTGCTTGTCACGTCCTGACCCTTGTAAGATGTCATTTTCTATAGTAGAGTAGGTTAGGGCGTAACAGGGGGTGTTTTGGGTGGTTTTCTATGTTTTCTATTTCTATGTTTAGTTCTAGTATTCTATTTCTATGTTGGAGGTTTTTGGGATGATTTCCAATTAGAGGCAGCTGGTTCGCATTGTCTCTAATTGGAGATCATATTTAAGTTGGGTTTTTAATCTATTGTGTTCTGTGTAGTCGTGTTCTGTGTAGTCGTGTTCTGTGTAGTCGTGTTCTGTGTAGTCGTGTAGTTGTGTTCTGTGTAGTTGTGTTCTGTGTAGTTGTGTTCTGTGTAGTTGTGTTCTGTGTAGTCGTGTAGTTGTGTTTTGTTTAGTCGTGTTCTGTGTAGTCGTGTTCTGTGTAGTTGTGTTCTGTGTAGTTGTGTTCTGTGTAGTTGTGTTCTGTGTAGTCGTGTAGTTGTGTTTTGTTTAGTCGTGTTCTGTGTAGTTGTGTTCTGTGTAGTTGTGTTCTGTGTAGTTGTGTTCTGTGTAGTTGTGTTTTGTTTAGTCGTGTTCTGTTTAGTTGTGTTCTGTGTAGTTGTGTTCTGTGTAGTTGTGTTCTGTGTAGTTGTGTTCTGTTTAGTTGTGTTCTGTGTAGTTGTGTTTTGTTTAGTCGTGTTCTGTGTAGTTGTGTTCTGTGTAGTCGTGTTCTGTGTAGTCATGTTCTGTGTAGTTGTGTTCTGTTTAGTTGTGTTCTGTGTAGTCTTCAGTACCTGACAGAACTGTTAGCTGATCGTTTTCTCTTTGTTATTTTCTTTAGTGTTCTGAGTTTAATAAACAGTAATTATGAGCACTCAACACGCTGTGCCTTAGTCCCCTCTATACGACAGACGTTACACTGCTGTAAAGTCTATTTGTCTGTATGTTTATGTTATCACACAAGTTAGTAAAACGTAAAGACCAACATGATAAACATGCTATGAAAAAAGTTATTGGTTTGCAATCTTATAATAAAAAATGAAAATTAGATCTTTAATATAAACCTTTAATGCATTTGGTCATCCCCCAAAATATGGCCGTCTCTGGATAGCTGACGACAGGGTGGCAGGTTTGTTGATGTGCTGCTGTAGGGTTCTATATCCCAGCAGACTCACCTGGGGACAGAGGGATGGACACATGTTAGTCTGGGAGACTTTACAGGAAGGAGAGAGCATGAGTTGGTGCCTAGCCCAGGGCCTCCTGCCTAACCCTCACCCCTGACCTCCCACTGGCCCAGGGCCTCCTGCCTAACCCTTACCCCTGACCTCCCACTGGCCCAGGGCCTCCTGCCTAACCCTTACCCCTGACCTCCCACTGGCCCAGGGCCTCCTGCCTAACCCTTACCCCTGACCTCCTACTGGCCCAGGGCCTCCTGCCTAACCCTTACCCCTGACCTCCCACTGGCCCAGGGCCTCCTGCCTAACCCTCACCCCTGACCTCCCACTAGCCCTGGGCGTCTTGCCTAAACCTCACTCCTGACCTCCCACTGGCCCAGGGCCTCCTGCCTAACCCTCACCCCTGACCTCCCACTAGCCTAGGGCCTCCTGCCTAATCCTCTAATCAGTGTCTCTGACAGGGAGTTACTCCAGGAGTAGATCGTTGTATGGTGCCTTGGACTTCTCCACTCCTTGTGAGTGGATTACTAGCTCTTGAAATGGTATAATGCAACGTAAAGGAAACAATTATATCATGACTTACTGGTACGGAGTGCTCCGTGTTCCTGCTGACAGCGCAGAGTGCTCCGTGTTCCTGCTGAGAGCGCGGAGTGCTCCGTGTTCCTGCTGATAGGACGGAGTGCTCCGTGTTCCTGCTGAGAGCGCGGAGTGCTCCGTGTTCCTGCTGATAGCGCGGAGTGCTCCGTGTTCCTGCTGAGAGCGCGGAGGGCTCCGTGTTCCTGCTGAGAGCGCGGAGTGCTCCGTGTTCCTGCTGATAGCGCGGAGTGCTCCGTGTTCCTGCTGAGAGCGCGGAGTGTCCTGCTGATAGCGGAGCCTCAACCTGGATGCATGACTAATGCCTGTAATTCAAAAAGTACGCTTCACCTCCGAGTTTCATCTGTAGACATTACAGATTGTTGTTTCTGACATGCCACGATCCCGCTTACTTTACATCTGACAGATATTTAACTACTGTAGCTAGCTAGCTAGATAATAATGGTTTATGATGATTGCAGTTAGTACATTATCTAGCTAGTCAACTAGCTAAGTGTAAAAACCCAGCTAGCTAGCTAGTCAACTAGCTAAGTGTAAAACCCAGCTAGCTAGCTAACCAACTAGCTAAGTGTAAAACCCAGCTAGCTAGCTAGCTAGTCAACTAGCTAAGTGTAAAAACCCAGCTAGCTAGCTAGTCAACTAGCTAAGTGTAAAAACCCAGCTAGCTAGCTAGTCAACTAGCTAAGTGTAAAACCCAGCTAGCTAGCTAGTCAACTAGCTAAGTGTAAAAACCCAGCTAGCTAGCTAACCAACTAGGTAGTTATCAACGACACTCACTCGGTAATTTCCCATATTTATCTGACCAACTAGACATTACTTTAGTCAACCTCGTCCGACTCCTTCTTTCCTACTCATATCTATAGGGCTTCTTCTAGGTTCAAAACGACATGGCTGTAGTCCGCTAGCGCATTGTCAAAACGAACCCTTCTCTCACACTGCCCACCTGGTTCAGCCAGGCAGTCAAAGGCAAAGCATTCCAAAAGTTTACACCTGAATCTACGTCAAGCATGGAAAACATTCTAGTTTGCTGCTAACCTGAATATTACTATTACTATGCATGAGCTTGCTGCTAGCCTGAATATTTCTCTGCATGAGCTTGCTGCTAGCCTGAATATTACTCTGCATGAGCTTGCTAGTAGCCTGAATATTTCTCTGCATGAGCTTGCTGCTAGCCTGAATATTACTCTGCATGAGCTTGCTGCTAACCTGAATATTACTATTACTATGCATGAACTTGCTGCTAGCCTGAATATTTCTCTGCCTGAGCTTGCTATTAGCCTGAATATTTCTCTGCCTGAGCTTGCTAGTAGCCTGAATATTTCTCTGCATGAGCTTGCTGCTAGCCTGAATATTACTCTGCATGAGCTTGCTAGTAGCCTGAATATTTCTCTGCATGAGCTTGCTGCTAGCCTGAATATTACTCTGCATGAGCTTGCTGCTAACCTGAATATTACTATTACTATGCATGAACTTGCTGCTAGCCTGAATATTTCTCTGCCTGAGCTTGCTATTAGCCTGAATATTTCTCTGCCTGAGCTTGCTAGTAGCCTGAATATTTCTCTGCATGAGCTTGCTGCTAGCCTGAATATTACTCTGCATGAGCTTGCTAGTAGCCTGAATATTTCTCTGCATGAGCTTGCTGCTAGCCTGAATATTACTCTGCATGAGCTTGCTAGTAGCCTGAATATTTCTCTGCATGAGCTTGCTGCTAGCCTGAATATTACTCTGCATGAGCTTGCTGCTAACCTGAATATTACTATTACTATGCATGAGCTTGCTGCTAGCCTGAATATTTCTCTGCCTGAGCTTGCTAGTAGCCTGAATATTTCTCTGCCTGAGCTTGCTAGTAGCCTGAATATTTATCTGCATGAGCTTGCTGCTAGCCTGAATATTACTCTGCATGAGCTTGCTAGTAGCCTGAATATTTCTCTGCATGAGCTTGCTGCTAGCCTGAATATTTCTCTGCATTAGCTTGCTGCTAGCCTGAATATTTCTCTGCATGAGCTTGCTGCTAGCCTGAATATTACTCTGTATGAGCTTGCTGCTAACCTGAATATTACTATTACTATGCATGAGCTTGCTGCTAGCCTGAATATTACTATGCATGAGCTTGCTGCTAGCCTGAATATTACTCTGCACAAGCTTGCTGCTAGCCTTATTATTACTCTGCATGAGCTTGCTGCTAGCCTACACATGAATATTACTCTGCATTAGCTTGCTGCTAGCCTGAATATTTTTCTGCATTAGCTTGCTGCTAGCCTGAATATTTCTCTGCATGAGCTTGCTGCTAGCCTGAATATTTCTCTGCATGAGATTTTAGACAAAGGCCCGAAAGATTACTGTTAGAGAAACTGTAGACTAAAAACAAAGTTTTTTTAAGGTGCCAAATAAGGGTTATTTGTTTCGTAACACACGCACGCACACAAGCACACACACACACACACACACACACACACACACACACACACACACACACACACACACACACACACACACACACACACACACAAACACACTAATTAATTTCCAAACCACTTTGTGTGTCACAATGGACATCAGCCCTTTCTTCTTCCTTCTTTTTCTCCAACTGATTTCTGGACAGGTCAGACTGACTGATGCGATAAGTGGAGCTGATGGATGAATGGAGAGATGATTTCTGGACAGGTCAGACTGACTGATGCGATAAGTGGAGCTGATGGATGAATGGAGAGATGATTTCTGGACAGGTCAGACTGACTGATGCGATAAGTGGAGCTGATGGATGAATGGAGAGATGATTTCTGGACAGGTCAGACTGACTGATGCGATAAGTGGAGCTGATGGATGAATGGAGAGATGATTTCTGGACAGGTCAGACTGACTGATGCGATAAGTGGAGCTGATGGATGAATGGAGAGATGATTTCTGGACAGGTCAGACTGACTGATGCGATAAGTGGAGCTGATGGATGAATGGAGAGATGATTTCTGGACAGGTCAGACTGACTGATGCGATAAGTGGAGCTGATGGATGAATGGAGAGATGATTTCTGGACAGGTCAGACTGACTGATGCGATAAGTGGAGCTGATGGATGAATGGAGAGATGATTTCTGGACAGGTCAGACTGACTGATGCGATAAGTGGAGCTGATGGATGAATGGAGAGATGATTTCTGGACAGGTCAGACTGACTGATGCGATAAGTGGAGCTGATGGATGAATGGAGAGATGATTTCTGGACAGGTCAGACTGACTGATGCGATAAGTGGAGCTGATGGATGAATGGAGAGATGATTTCTGGACAGGTCAGACTGACTGATGCGATAAGTGGAGCTGATGGATGAATGGAGAGATGATTTCTGGACAGGTCAGACTGACTGATGCGATAAGTGGAGCTGATGGATGAATGGAGAGATGATTTCTGGACAGGTCAGACTGACTGATGCGATAAGTGGAGCTGATGGATGAATGGAGAGATGATTTCTGGACAGGTCAGACTGACTGATGCGATAAGTGGAGCTGATGGATGAATGGAGAGATGATTTCTGGACAGGTCAGACTGACTGATGCGATAAGTGGAGCTGATGGATGAATGGAGAGATGATTTCTGGACAGGTCAGACTGACTGATGCGATAAGTGGAGCTGATGGATGAATGGAGAGATGATTTCTGGACAGGTCAGACTGACTGATGCGATAAGTGGAGCTGATGGATGAATGGAGAGATGATTTCTGGACAGGTCAGACTGACTGATGCGATAAGTGGAGCTGATGGATGAATGGAGAGATGATTTCTGGACAGGTCAGACTGACTGATGCGATAAGTGGAGCTGATGGATGAATGGAGAGATGATTTCTGGACAGGTCAGACTGACTGATGCGATAAGTGGAGCTGATGGATGAATGGAGAGATGATTTCTGGACAGGTCAGACTGACTGATGCGATAAGTGGAGCTGATGGATGAATGGAGAGATGATTTCTGGACAGGTCAGACTGACTGATGCGATAAGTGGAGCTGATGGATGAATGGAGAGATGATTTCTGGACAGGTCAGACTGACTGATGCGATAAGTGGAGCTGATGGATGAATGGAGAGATGATTTCTGGACAGGTCAGACTGACTGATGCGATAAGTGGAGCTGATGGATGAATGGAGAGATGATTTCTGGACAGGTCAGACTGACTGATGCGATAAGTGGAGCTGATGGATGAATGGAGAGATGATTTCTGGACAGGTCAGACTGACTGATGCGATAAGTGGAGCTGATGGATGAATGGAGAGATGATTTCTGGACAGGTCAGACTGACTGATGCGATAAGTGGAGCTGATGGATGAATGGAGAGATGATTTCTGGACAGGTCAGACTGACTGATGCGATAAGTGGAGCTGATGGATGAATGGAGAGATGATTTCTGGACAGGTCAGACTGACTGATGCGATAAGTGGAGCTGATGGATGAATGGAGAGATGATTTCTGGACAGGTCAGACTGACTGATGCGATAAGTGGAGCTGATGGATGAATGGAGAGATGATTTCTGGACAGGTCAGACTGACTGATGCGATAAGTGGAGCTGATGGATGAATGGAGAGATGATTTCTGGACAGGTCAGACTGACTGATGCGATAAGTGGAGCTGATGGATGAATGGAGAGATGATTTCTGGACAGGTCAGACTGACTGATGCGATAAGTGGAGCTGATGGATGAATGGAGAGATGATTTCTGGACAGGTCAGACTGACTGATGCGATAAGTGGAGCTGATGGATGAATGGAGAGATGATTTCTGGACAGGTCAGACTGACTGATGCGATAAGTGGAGCTGATGGATGAATGGAGAGATGATTTCTGGACAGGTCAGACTGACTGATGCGATAAGTGGAGCTGATGGATGAATGGAGAGATGATTTCTGGACAGGTCAGACTGACTGATGCGATAAGTGGAGCTGATGGATGAATGGAGAGATGATTTCTGGACAGGTCAGACTGACTGATG
>NC_042966.1:44914176-44966676 GCF_901001165.1 Salmo trutta | reverse complement strand
ACTTTTCTAGGGTAGGGGGCACTATTTTCACCTCCGGATGAAAAGCGTGCCCAAAGTAAACTACTTGCTTCTCAGGCCCAGAAGCTAGGATGTGCACATTGAAAACACGCTAAAGTTTCTAAAACTGTTAAAATAATGTCTGTGAGTATAACAGAACTGATTTGTCAGGTGAAAACCTGAGAAAAAATTCATCCAGGAAGTAGGATTATTTTATTTTTGTAGTTCTCTATTGAATGCCTTTTAAAGTATCCATTGACTTAGGACTCAAATTGCACTTCATATGCCTTCCACTAGATGTCAACGGTCTTTAGAAATTCTTTCAGGCTTGTATTCTGAAAAATTAGGGAGTAAGACCAGTCTGAATGAATGGACACTACAGTGGCCTAGAGATTTTTCATGCGTGAGACCCGAGAGCGCACCTTTGTTGTTTACCTTTTATATTGACGACGTTATTGTCTGGTTGAAATGTAATCGATTATTTAGGCTAAAAACAACCTGAGGATTGATTATTAACATCGTTAAACATGTTTCTACGAACTTTCCGGATACTATTTGGATTTTTCGTGGTTTTTAGATATAAAAAGAGACTTTATCGAACAAAAGAAACATGTATTGAGTAAATGAATGTCTTCTGAGTGCAACCATATGAAAATCATCAAAGGTATGTGATTAATTTAAATTTTATCTCTATTTCTGACTTGCGCAACTCTTCTACTTGGCTGGTTACTGTTTGTAATGTTTTGTCTGCTGGGCGCTGTTCTCAGATAATCGCATGGTTTGCTTTCGCCGTAAAGCCATTTTGAAATCTGACACCATGGTTGGATTAACAAGACGTTAATCTTTAAACCGATGTATAACACTTGTATGTTTTATGAATTTTTATAATGAGTATTTCTGTTTTTGAATTTGGCGCTCTGCAATTTCACTGGATGTTGGCCAGGTGGGACGCTAGCGTCCCACACCCCCTAGTGAGGTTAACCAGGTAGGCTAGTTGAGAACAAGTTCTCGTTTACAACTGCGACCTGGCCAAGATAAAGCAAAGCAGTGAGACACAAACAACCCAGAGTTACACATGGAAAAAACAAACGTAAAGTCAATAACACAATAGAAAAAAAAGTTGGAGTCAGAGGCCACGGAAGGAGAGTTGTGTGGCATTGAAGCTCGTCTGGAGGTTAGTTAACACAGTGTCCAAAGAAGGGCCAGAAGTATATCGAATGGTGTTGTCTGCGTCGAGGTGGATCAGAGAATCACCTGCAGCAAGAACGACATTGTTGATATATACAGAGAAAAGAGTCGGCCTGAGAATTGAACCCTGTGGCACCCCAATAGAGACTGCCAGAGGTCTGGACAACAGGCCCTCCGATTTGACACACTGAACTCTATGTGAGAAGTAGTTGGTGAACCAGGGGAGGCAGTCATTTGAGAAACCAAGGCTGTTGAGTCTGCCGATAAGAATGCGGTGATTGACAGAGTCGAAAGCCTTGGCCAGGTCGATGAAGACGGCTGCACAGTATTGTCTTTTATCGATGGTGGTTATGATATCGTTTAGGACCTTGAGAGTGGCTGAGATGCACCCGTGACCAGCTCGGAAACCGGATTGCACAGAGGAGAAGGTACGGTGGGAATTGAAATGGTCAGTGATCTGTTTGTTAACTTGGCTTTCAAAGACTTTAGAAAGGCAGGGCAGGATGGAAATAGGTCTGCAACAGTTTGGGTCTAGAGTGTCACCCCCTTTGAAGAGGGGGATGACCGCGGCAGCTTTCCAATCTTTAGGGATCTCGGACGATACGAAAGAGACTCATCCTAAAGGAGAGAGAGTTGCTGGTGTGATCCTCTCCCCTCCCTGAACAGAAAGACAGGCCAGAGCCACAACTCATCCTAAAGGAGAGAGAGTTGCTGGTGTGATCCTCTAATCATCAGCTAGTCCTCCACAGCTGACACAAAGACCAGGATGCATAACCTCTTCACATTCACAACCTACTGCACAATGATTTCTAATTTTTAAAAACACAGCTGATTCAGTCTGCTATTCACTGAGGTTTTAAGATTGGGCATTTTCCAGTTAGTGTAATTCCACATGTCCTGCTTGCACATCTTTGTTATTCTGATCTCTTCTAATCGTAAGTAGAGAGTAGTTAGTATGGTTCCTGCTGCAGGGGGGTAGGGTCCAGTGTGTTGTAGAGAGTTAGTTAGTATGGTTCCTGCTGCAGGGGGGTAGGGTCCAGTGTGTTGTAGAGAGTTAGTATGGTTCCTGCTGCAGGGGGGTAGGGTCCAGTTTGTTGTAGAGAGTTAGTATGGTTCCTGCTGCAGGGGGTTAGGGTCCAGTGTGTTGTAGAGAGTTAGTTAGTATGGTTCCTGCTGCAGGGGGGTAGGGTCCAGTGTGTTGTAGAGAGTTAGTAAGGTTCCTGCTGCAGTGGGGTAGGGTCAAGTGTGTTGTAGAGAGTTAGTATGGTTCCTGCTGCAGGGGGGTAGGGTCCAGTGTGTTGTAGAGAGTTAGTATGGTTCCTGATGCAGGGGGGTAGGGTCCAGTGTGTTGTAGAGAGTTAGTTAGTATGGTTCCTGCTGCAGGGGGGTAGGGTCCAGTGTGTTGTAGAGAGTTAGTAAGGTTCCTGCTGCAGGGGGGTAGGGTCCAGTGTGTTGTAGAGAGTTAGTATGGTTCCTGCTGCAGGGGGGTAGGGTCCAGTGTGTTGTGGAGAGTTAGTATGGTTCCTGCTGCAGGGGGGTAGGGTCCAGTGTGTTGTAGAGAGAGTTAGTATGGTTCCTGCTGCAGGGGGGTAGGGTCCAGTGTGTTGTAGAGAGTTAGTTTGTTTCCTGCTGCAGGGGGGTAGGGTCCAGTGTGTTGTAGAGAGTTAGTATGGTTCCTGCTGCAGGGGGGTAGGGTCCAGTGTGTTGTAGAGAGTTAGTTAGTATGGTTCCTGCTGCAGGGGGGTAGGGTCCGGTGTGTTGTAGAGAGTTAGTATGGTTCCTGCTGCAGGGGGGTAGGGTCCAGTGTGTTGTAGAATGTTAGTATGGTTCCTGCTGCAAGGGGGTAGGGTCCAGTGTGTTGTAGAGAGTTAGTTAGTATGGTTCCTGCTGCAGGGGGTAGGGTCCAGTGTGTTGTAGAGAGTTAGTATGGTTCCTGCTGCAGGGGGGTAGGGTCCAGTGTGTTGTAGAGAGTTAGTATGGTTCCTGCTGCAGGGGGGTAGGGTCCAGTGTGTTGTAGAGAGTTAGTTAGTGTGGTTCCTGCTGCAGGGGGGTAGGGTCCAGTGTGTTGTAGAGATTTAGTATGGTTCCTGCTGCAGGGGGGTAGGGTCCAGTGTGTTGTAGAGAGTTAGTATGGTTCCTGCTGCAGGGGGGTAGGGTCCAGTGTGTTGTAGAGAGTTAGTGTGGTTCCTGCTGCAGGGGGGTAGGGTCCAGTGTGTTGTAGAGAGTTAGTTAGTATGGTTCCTGCTGCAGGGGGGTAGGGTCCAGTGTGTTGTAGAGAGTTAGTATGGTTCCTGCTGCAGGGGGGTAGGGTCCAGTGTGTTGTAGAGAGTTAGTTAGTATAGTTCCTGCTGCAGGGGGGTAGGGTCCAGTGTGTTGTAGAGAGTTAGTATGGTTCCTGCTGCAGGGGGGTAGGGTCCAGTGTGTTGTAGAGAGTTAGTATGGTTCCTGCTGCAGGGGGGTAGGGTCCAGTGTGTTGTAGAGAGTTAGTTAGTATGGTCCCTAATGCAGGGGGGTAGGGTCCAGTTTGTTGTAGAGAGTTAGTATGGTTCCTGCTGCAGGGGGGTAGGGTCCAGTGTGTTGTAGAGAGTTAGTTAGTATGGTTCCTGCTGCAGGGAGGTAGGGTCCAGTGTGTTGTAGAGAATTAGTTAGTATGGTTCCTGCTGCAGGGGGGTAGGGTCCAGTGTGTTGTAGAGAGTTAGTATGGTACCTGCTGCAGGGGGGTAGGGTCCAGTGTGTTGTAGAGAGTTAGTATGGTTCCTGCTGCAGGGAGGTAGGGTCCAGTGTGTTGTAGAGAGTTAGTTAGTATGGTTCCTACTGCAGGGGGGTAGGGTCCAGTGTGTTGTGGAGAGTTAGTTAGTATGGTACCTGCTGCAGGGGGGTAGGTTCCAGTGTGTTGTAGAGAGTTAGTTAGTATGGTTGCTGCTGCAGGGGGGTAGGGTCCAGTGTGTTGTAGAGAGTTTGTATGGTTCCTGCTGCAGGGCGGTAGGGTCCAGTGTGTTGTAGAGAGTTAGTATGGTTTCTGCTGCAGGGGGGTAGGGTTCAGTGTGTTGTAGAGAGTTAGTATGGTTCCTGCTGCGGGGGGGGGGGGTAGGGTCCAGTGTGTTGTAGAGAGTTAGTATGGTTCCTGCTGCGGGGGGGGGTAGGGTCCAGTGTGTTGTAGAGAGTTAGTATGGTTCCTGCTGCAGTGGGGTAGGGTCAAGTATGTTGTAGAGAGTTAGTATGGTTCCTGCTGCAGGGGGGTAGGGTCCAGTGTGTTGTAGAGAGTTAGTATGGTTCCTGATGCAGGGGGGTAGGGTACAGTGTGTTGTAGAAAGTTAGTATGGTTCCTGCTGCAGGGGGGTAAGGTCCAGTGTGTTGTAGAGAGTTAGTATGGTTCCTGCTGCAGGGGGGTAGGGTCCAGTGTGTTGTGGAGAGTTAGTATGGTTCCTGCTGCAGGGGGGTAGGGTCCAGTGTGTTGTAGAGAGTTAGTATGGTTCCTGCTGCAGGGAGGTAGGGTCCAGTGTGTTGTAGAGAGTTAGTTAGTATGGTTCCTACTGCAGGGGGGTAGGGTCCAGTGTGTTGTGGAGAGTTAGTTAGTATGGTACCTGCTGCAGGGGGGTAGGTTCCAGTGTGTTGTAGAGAGTTAGTTAGTATGGTTGCTGCTGCAGGGGGGTAGGGTCCAGTGTGTTGTAGAGAGTTTGTATGGTTCCTGCTGCAGGGCGGTAGGGTCCAGTGTGTTGTAGAGAGTTAGTATGGTTTCTGCTGCAGGGGGGTAGGGTCCAGTGTGTTGTAGAGAGTTAGTATGGTTCCTGCTGCAGGGGGGTAGGGTCCAGTGTGTTGTAGAGAGTTAGTATGGTTCCTGCTGCAGGGGGGTAGGGTCCAGTGTGTTGTAGAGAGTTAGTATGGTTCCTGCTGCAGGGGGGTAGGGTCCAGTGTGTTGTAGAGAGTTAGTTAGTATGGTTCCTGCTGCAGGGGGTAGGGTCCAGTGTGTTGTAGAGAGTTAGTATGGTTCCTGCTGCAGGGGGGTAGGGTCCAGTGTGTTGTAGAGAGTTAGTATGGTTCCTGCTGCAGGGGGGTAGGGTCCAGTGTGTTGTAGAGAGTTAGTTAGTGTGGTTCCTGCTGCAGGGGGGTAGGGTCCAGTGTGTTGTAGAGAGTTAGTATGGTTCCTGCTGCAGGGGGGTAGGGTCCAGTGTGTTGTAGAGAGTTAGTATGGTTCCTGCTGCAGGGGGGTAGGGTCCAGTGTGTTGTAGAGAGTTAGTGTGGTTCCTGCTGCAGGGGGGTAGGGTCCAGTGTGTTGTAGAGAGTTAGTATGGTTCCTGCTGCAGGGGGGTAGGGTCCAGTGTGTTGTAGAGAGTTAGTTAGTATGGTTCCTGCTGCAGGGGGGTAGGGTCCAGTGTGTTGTAGAGAGTTAGTATGGTTCCTGCTGCAGGGGGGTAGGGTCCAGTGTTTTGTAGAGAGTTAGTTAGTATGGTTCCTGCTGCAGGGGGGTAGGGTCCAGTGTGTTGTAGAGAGTTAGTTAGTATGGTTCCTGCTGCAGGGGGGTAGGGTACAGTGTGTTGTAGAGAGTTAGTATGGTTCCTGCTGCAGGGGGGTAGGGTCCAGTGTGTTGTAGATAGTTAGTTAGTATGGTTCCTGCTGCAGGGGGGTAGGGTCCAGTGTGTTGTAGAGAGTTAGTATGGTTCCTGCTGCAGGGGGGTAGGGTCCAGTGTGTTGTAGAGAGTTAGTATGGTTCCTGCTGCAGGGGGGGAGGTTTAATCCAGGGTTTGATCCAAGGTTTGATCCAGGATTGGTTCTAATTGGGTTTGTCTTGCCTGTTATGTTTTTTCTGTTGATGTGTAGAATAATAACCACTCTGTAATATGTAGAAGAGAGGAAGAGGGGAAGAGGGTTTAAACGGAGAAGGATGCGTTCAGCATACAGATCAACAGCTGCTACGTCCCATAATGCTCCCATAGGGCTCCCATAGTGCTCCCATAGGGCTCCCATAGTGCTCCCATAGTGCTCCCATAGTGCCCCCATAGTGCCCCCATAGTGCTCCCATAGTGCTCCCATAGGGCTCCCATAGTGCTCCTATAGTGCTCCCATAGTGCTCCCATAGGGCTCCCATAATGCTCCCATAGTGCTCCCATAGTGCTCCCATAGTGCTCCCATAGTGCTCTTATAGTGCTCCCATAATGCTCCCATAGGGCTCCCATAGTGCTACCATAGTGCTCCCATAGTGCTCCCCTGGTGCTCCCATAGTGCTCCCATAGTGCCCCCATAGTGCTCCCATAATGCTCCTATAGTGCTCCCCTAGTGCTCCCCGTGTGCTCCTCGTGTGCTCCCATAGTGCTCCCATAGTGCTCCCATAGTGCTCCCATAGTGCTCCCCTAGGGCTCTGGTCAGAATTGCACTATGTAGGGAATAGGGCGCTCTTTGGGACATTCCCAATGAATGAATCATCTATTAAGCCCAATGCATAGCGTTCCCTGCCATGAATCATCTATTAAGCCCAATGCATAGTGTTCCCTGCCATGAATCATCTATTAAGCCCAATGCATAGTGTTCCCTGCCATGAATCATGTCCTTTGTGGTCGAGCATGGATCTGACAAGTAGTGTGTGTGTGTGGGGGGGGGGGGGGGGGGGGGGATCTGCTAAGTAGAATGAGCTGCCAAACTCTACCGAGCCAGAAAATCAGGTTTCTCTCCCAAACAGCAGCCTAATCCCTATGTCCCCTGGTCAAAAGTAATGCACTACATAGGGAATAGGGGGCCATTTGGAATAGAACACCTGGCCTTGATCATGATTACAGCTGACACACCGACACTAAGATTATACACGCAAGCACACACACACACACACACACACACACACACACACACACACACACACACACTTCAACTACTCAAAACCAACTACCATGAGTCGGATTTAAAAGTTTAGCTCATACCTAGTTTAGCTTATACAAGCTTAAGTCAAAAGTAAACGTTTTAACAAGTCATTCATATTGTTTGATTTAAAAAAATTGAGGAATGGTAACCAATATTGTCTGATCGTTGCCACATTCCAAGTTTCTCATGTATGCTTTTGTATCCAGCTCCAAGTGATTTTAATTTAAGAAATCTGTTCCCAAGTATTCCAACACATAATAGATTTTTTGACTGGTTTTAAGCACTAAACTTTCATATAGCTCTATCTTTGACTGTTGCTGGATGCTATCGTCCTCCATCAGCACCGGCCTGTACCCTACCTGCCCTAAACACCGGCCTGTACCCTACCTGCCCTAAACACCGGCCTGTACCCTACCTGCCCTAAACACCGGCCTGCACCCTACCTGCCCTAAGCTCTATCCTGGCCCCTTACACTAAGTCTGAATTTGTCCTGCTAGGTGTCCTAAACGGGGACATGATTAAACCACCTGACCAAGTCCTAAAGCAATGAGACTCCCTAAATGTTTCTCAGATTATTACCAATCCCACAAGGTATGACTCCAAACACCCAGAAAAGGCTACTCTCCTCGATGTTATCCTCACTAATAATCCTGATAGGTATCAGTCTGGTGTTTTCTGTAATGACCTTAGTGATCACTGTTTTACAGCCTGTCTTCGTAATGGCTGCTCAGTGAAACCACCTGTACTGATTTGTCATAAAGAAATGTCATGAGCAAGTCTTCCTTCATGACCTGGCCTCTGTTAAATGGTATAGAATCAGCTTGATCCCCCCTGTGAAATGGTATAGAATCAGCTTGATCCCCTCTGATAAATGGTTTAGAATCAGCTTGATCCCCTCTGTTAAATGGTATAGAATCAGCTTGATCCCCCTGTAAAATGGTATAGAATCAGCTTGATCCCCTCTGTTAAATGGTATAGAATCAGCTTGATCCCCTCTGTTAAATGGTATAGAATCAGCTTGATCCCCTCTGTTAAATGGTATAGAATCAGCTTGATCCCCTCTGTTAAATGGTATAGAATCAGCTTGATCCCCTCTGTTAAATGGTATAGAATCAGCTTGATCCCCTCTGTTAAATGGTATAGAATCAGCTTGATCCCCTCTGTTAAATGGTATAGAATCAGCTTGATCCCCTCTGTTAAATGGTATAGAATCAGCTTGATCCCCTCTGTTAAATGGTATAGAATCAGCTTGATCCCCTCTGTTAAATGGTATAGAATCAGCTTGATCCCCTCTGTGAAATGGTATAGAATCAGCTTGATCCCCTCTGTTAAATGGTATAGAATCAGCTTGATCCCCTCTGTTAAATGGTATAGAATCAGCTTGATCCCCTCTGTTAAATGGTATAGAATCAGCTTGATCCCCTCTGTGAAATGCTATAGAATCAGCTTGATCCCCTCTGTTAAATGCTATAGAATCAGCTTGATCCCCTCTGTTAAATGGTATAGAATCAGCTTGATTCTGTCGAAGATGCGTGCACCTTCTTTTTTTATATTTTCAGTGATATTGTTAACAAACATGCCCCCATAAAGAAAATTATAATTAAAAACAGGTTCAGCCCTTGGTTCGACCGTGATCTTGCAGAGTTACTCCACCTCAAGAATTGCATTTCGCGAAAGGCTCGGCACTGGCTGTCGTTCAGGCAAATGAGAAATCAGTGCACTCAGGCTATCCCGGAAGGCCAAAGTTAGTTACTTTAAGGAGTAGTTTTCTCTCTGTGGGTCTAACCCCAAGAAGTTCTGGAACACGGTTAAAGACCTGAAGAATAAACCCTCCTCCTCACAGCTGCCCATGTCCCTTAAAGTTGATGATGTGGTTATTACTGACAAGAAGCACATGGCTGAGCTCTTTAATCACCACTTCATTAAGTCAGGATTCCTATTTGACTCAGCCATGTCTCCTTGCCCGTCCAACATTTCCTCATCTCCCACCCCTTCTAATGTGACTAGCCCCGATGCTCCTCCCACTTTTTACCTACCCCGCATCAAGGTTTCTCCCTGCAGGCAGTCACTGAGTCCGAGGTGCTAAAGGAGCTCATTAAACTTGACACGAAAAAAAACATCTGGTTTAGACCCTGTCTTCTTTAAAGTTGCTGCCCCTTGTGGTAAACCTTGGGGTGTTGGGTTGAGCGTGCAGAGATTAACACAGAGACAGGGGGGGTTTTAGTCCGCAAACACAACTTTACCAGGCCATAAAATAAACATAACAAAGAAAATCACGCAGGTTTGGCTCGGTCCTTCTTCTCAGCTTTGGCTCTGTGTCGGTCTCTCCCGGTTCTGTCCCGCGGTGTGCCACAGAGCTCCTTTTATGTGGCCTCCACGGCTGGTTGGCACTTTCCCCTAATTACCTCTACTTGGAGCTATCCGTGTCGGGGTGCCCAGCTCGTGTAATCCCATCAGAGATTTGGATAGAAAACACTCTGACGTTTCTAAAACTGTTTGAATAATGTCTGTGAGTATAACAGAACTCATATGGCAGGCAAAAAAAATCCAACCAGGAAGTGGTTTGTAGTTTTTCAAGACTGGGCCTATTCAGTATACAGAGACTTAGGGTTCATTTTGCACTTCCTAAGACTTCCACTAGATGTCAACAGTCTTTAGAACGATGTTTCAGGCTTTTGCAGTGAACAGAGAGCGAACAAGACCTCCTGGAGTCTGATGACCGAGAGAATGACATGGCCTCAGTTGCGTGCGTTCATGTGAGAGGTAGCTGTGTTACATTACATTTTTGAAGACATTTGAATCGTCCGGTTGGAATATTATTGAACTTTTATGTTAAAAAGGCCCTAAAGATTGATGCTATACATCGTTTGACATGTTTCTACGAACGTAAATACAACTTTTTTAGACTTTTTGCATTGACATTTTCTGCGTGCTTCCTACATTTGGAGTAGCTTACTGAACGCGCTAACAAAAAGGACATAAATGATGGACTTTATCAAACAAAACAACATTTATTGTGAACCTGGGATTACTAGGAGTGCATTCTGATGAAGATCATCATGCTTCATTTTAGCTGTATTTCTGTTTTTTGTGACACCTGTCCTTGCTTGGAAAATGGCTGTGTGGCTTTTATTTTTTAGGCACTGTCCTAACATAATCTAATGTTTTGCTTTCACCGTAAAGCCTTTTTGAAATCGGACAACGTGGTTGGGTTAAAGAGAAGTCTTCCCTGTAGCTCAGTTGGTAGAGCATGGTGTTTGCACACCAGGGTTGTGGGTTCGATTCCCACGGGGGGCCAGCACAGAAAAAAAAAAAAAAAAAAAAGTATGAAATGTATGCATTCACTACTGTAAGTCGCTCTGGATAAGAGCGTCTGCTAAATGATGTAAGTGTATCTTTAAAATGGTGTAAAATAGTTGTATGTTTGAGAAATTTGAATTCTGAGATTTTTGCTGTTTTGAATTTGCCGCCCTGCTATTTCACTAGCTGTGTCCCGCATACTAAAGTGTCATGACTTCCGCCAAAGTCTGTTCCTCTCCTTGTTCGGGCGGCGCTCGGTGTCGCCAGTCTTCTAGCCATCGCTAATCCACTTTTCATTGGTTTTGTTTCCCACACACCTGGTTTTCATTTCCCAATTACTAGTCACATATTTAACCCTCTGTTTCCCCTATGTCATTTACATTTTAGTCATTTAGCAGAAGCTCTTATCCAGAGCGACTTACAGTAGTGAATGCATACATTTCATACATTTTTTCATACATTTTCTTCCCATACTGGTCCCCTGTGGGAATCGAACCCACAACCCTGGCATTGCAAACACCATGCTCTACCAACTGAGCCACATGGGACCATGTCTTTGTGTGTGATTGTTTATTGTTCAGGTCGGTACTTTTCCGGCTGTTTTTTTCCGGGTGCTGTTTTCACCCGTGTTTTGTGGCAACCGTTATTGTTCGCACATTGGGATTGTTACTTGTGCTATTTCTTAAGTAAAGTGCGTTGTTCACTCATCTCTGCTCTCCTGCGCCTGACTTCATGCACCAGCTACACCCACCGCCTGACATAAAGAAGGGCCTTCACACAATTGAGACATGGATTCTGTGTGTGTGCCATTCAGAGGGTGAATAGGGCAAGACAAAATATTTAAGTGCCTTTTAACGGTGTATGGTAGTAGGTATCAGGCTGTCAAAAGGAGAGGACCAAGGTGCAGCGTGTGTGTAGTGCCACATTTTTATTTACTCTGTGAAACTATGCAATACATCAAAATAACTGAATAGACAAAACAACAAACCGTGACGCAGAGGAGAAAGAAACACTACTCAAAAAATAATCACCCACAAAACCCAGGAAGAAAAACCCCTACTTAAGTTTGATCTCCAATTAGAGACAACAAGGACCAGCTGCCTCTAATTGGAGATCATCCCAAACAAACCAACATAAAAATACAAAAACTAGAACCTAAGAACATAGAAATAGAACACATAGAATAAAGCCCCCTTTCACGCCCTGACCTACTCTACCATAGAAAATAACAGCTTACCATGGTCAGGACGTGACACAGGCACACCGGTTTGAGTCAAGAACAGCAGGGTCTTCATTCTAAACAGTTTCCCATGTGTATCAAGAATGATCCACCACCCAAAGAACAAAAAAGAGTGTTGTATGGCCTTGAAGCTCGTCTGGAGGTTTGTTAACACAGTGTCCAAAGAAGGGCCAGAAGTATGCAGAATGGTGTCGTCTGCGTAGAGGTGGATCAGAGAATCACCAGCAGTAAGAGCAACATCATTGACGTATACAGAGAAAAGAGTCGGCCTGAGAATTGAACCCTGTGGCACCCCCATAGAGACTGCCAGAGGCCCGGACAACAGGCCTTCTGATTTGAGACACTGAACTCTATCAGAGAAGTGGTTGGTGAACCAGGCGAGGCAGTCATTTGAGAAACCAAGGCTATTGAGTCTGCCAATAAGAATGCGGTGATTGACAGAGTCGAAAGCCTTGGCTAGGTTGATGAATATGGCTGCACACTATTGTCTTTTATCGATGGCGGTTATGATATCATTTAGGACCTTGAGCATGGCTGAGGTGCACCCATGACCAGCTCAGAAACCAGATTGCATAGCGGAGAAGGTACGGTGGGATTCGAAATGGTCGGTGATCTGTTTGTTAACTTGGCTTTCGAATACCTTAGAAAGGTAGGGTAGGATAGATATAGGTCTGTAACAGTCTGGGTCTAGAGTGTCACCCCCTTTGAAGAGGGGGATGACCGCGGCAGCATTCCAATCTATGGGGATCTCAGACGATAAGAAAGAGAGGTTGAACAGGCTAGTAATAGGGGTTGCAACAATTGCGGCGGATAGTTTTAGAAAGAGAGGGCCCAGAATGTCTAGCCTGTTGGCCCAGCATCGTTAGGGTTTGGCCGGGGTAGGCTGTTATTGTAAATAAGAATTTGTTCTTTACTGACTTGCTGTGTTAAATAAAGGTGTTTTTTTCCTTTTTTTTTTAAATAACCAATAAAGGATTTTAAAACTGAGCGGTTCTTCATAATTGACACATTCCTAAATTAATTAATTCATTTTTACTTTGGTTTTTCATCTAAATAGCTAACGAAATCGTCTGCTAGCTATCGGTAGTGTCCAGCGTTAGCCAGTTAGCTATCTTGCTTGACCAGTGGGGCTGATGTTGAAAGCGCACACTCAGGTTTACATGCCCCAATATAACATTCATTTGAAAGCCATCACATTTTAGCATAATTTGTTGTATAAGTAAATGTTATACTCACATTCCATAAAGTTGTTCAGTATTAGTTATCTATTCTAGCGGGTGTAATACAACGTTTATCCCAGTGGTAGTCCCGTCTCTCATCTGAAGCCACATTTGTGGATTGTAATACATCGACAAGCGGGAATATATATTTTTTGAGTTCTGTAAGCATAGAATAAAAAAACTAATCTCACTGTGTAAATGTCACGTTAATTAACAGCTTCTACCCCTGTTGAACAATTAATCAAATGTCCACCTGCTCTATTTGCATCCCCCACCACCCCCGCCCTTGTTTTTACACTGCTGCTACTTGCTGTTTGTTATCTATGCATAGTCACTTCACCCTTACTTACATGTACCTGGACTGACCTAGCACAATGGCTTCGTACCCCTTGTAAATCGCCTCGTAGTTGTTTTATTATTGTGTCATTTACATTTTTTTAACTTTAATTTCTTTATTAAATCTTTTCTAAACTCTTCAATTTTTTTCAACTGCGTTGTTGCTTAAGGGCTTGTAAGTAAGCATTTCACTGTAAGGTCTACACCTGTTGTATTCAGCATTTCACTGTAAGGTCTACACCTGTTGTATTCAGCATTTCACTGTTGAATTCAGCACATGTGAAAAATACAAAATCGATTTGATTTGAGTCTAAGTTTATTTAAGGGTGAAAAAAAGAATCACCTGCTGTTACAACATTTTTCCCAGAACACATTTTGCCTTTATGGTTTCCCAGAACACATTTTGCCTTTATGGTTTCCCAGAACACATTTTGCCTGTTCTTTATGGTTTCCCAGAACACATTTTGCCTGTTCTTTATGGTTTCCCAGAACACATTTTGCCTGTTCTTTATGGTTTCCCAGAATGTTTCATTAGGTTGTCAGAACAGTTTGATGGGAGCGTTGTTGGGACGTCACAAAAGATATATTCCCAAATCACAAAAACTGTTCAGTTTCTTTTATGGCGCAAAAGACCTGATGCTAATTAGTTTGTGTGTCACGTCCTGACCATAGTAAGTTGTTATTTTCTATGGTAGAGTGGTCAAGGCGTGACAGGGGGTGTTTATCTGTTTTTGTATGTCTATGTTCAGTTCTAGTTTTTGTATTTCTATGTTGGTCGTTGTTTGGCATGACCTCTAATTAGAGGCAGATGGTTGTCGTTGTCTCTAATTGGAGGCCATATTTAAGTTGATGTTTGTCCACCTGTCCTTGTGGGTGATTATATTTTGTGAGTGTGTATGTCACGGTTAGACCCAGAGAGAGAGACCCACTGTCTCATAGTTAGGGCCCATAGGGATCTTGTCTGTTTATAGTGCACTACTTTTGACCAGGGCTAATAGGATTCTGGTCTGTTTATAGTGCACTATTTTTGACCAGGGCTAATAGGGTTCTGGTCTGTTTATAGAGCACTACTTTTGACCAGGGCTAATAGGGTTCTGGTCTGTTTATAGTGCACTACTTTTGACCAGGGCCCATAGGGTTCTGGTCTGTTTATAGTGCACTACTTTTGACCAGGGCCAATAGGGTTCTGGTCTGTTTATAGTGCACTACTTTTGACCAGGGCCCATAGGGATCAGGGACTACAGGGAAGATGAGACTCACTAACGGTCAGTTGATTGATTACCTGACACACACACACACACACACACACACACACACACACACACACACACACACACACACACACACACACACACACACACACACACACACACACACACACACACACACACACAGCCTGAGTGGCTTCAGCCGATATCAAGCTCAAACAGATGCTCTGTCTATGTCCCTATGAAGTGCACTACTTTTGACAAGAGCCCTATGTCCCTATTGGTCCTGGTCAAAAGTAGTGCACTATAAACATGACCCTGCTGGTCATTTATGAACATTTGAACATCCGGCACAGGCAGAAGAGGACTGGCCACCCCTCATAGCCTGGTTCCTCTCTCGGTTTCTTCCTAGGTTCTGGCCTTTCTAGGGAGTTTTTTCTAGCCACCGTGCTTCTACACCTGCATTGCTTGGTGTTTGGGGTTTTAGGCTGGGTTTCTGTACAGCACTTTGAGATATCAGCTGATGTAAGAAGGGCTATATAAATACATTTGATTTGATTTGACAGCGCCCCACATCCAACATATTTTTCAATCCAGCACAGCATCCCAAAAATCACAAATGGCGATAAAATAAATCACTTACCTTTGAAGATCTTCCTCTGTTTGCAATCCCAAGGGTTGCAGCTACACAATGAATGGTCGTTTTGTTCGATAAAGCCCTTCTTTATATCCCAAAAAGTCTGTTTTGTTGGCGCCATTGATTTCAGTAATCCACTCGTTCAACATGAAGACAAAGGAGTCCAAAAACGTACTGGTAAAGTCAGTTAAGAACAAATTACTATTTACAATGACGGCCTAGGAACAGTGGATTAACTTGTTCAGGGGCAGAAAGACAGATTTTACCTTGTCAGCTCAGGGATTCGATCTAGCGACCTTTTTCACTGTCTTTTTACTGTTGTTTTTATTTATTTACTTACCAATTGTTCACCTAATAGCTTTTTTTTGCACTGTTGGTTGGAGCCTGTAAGTAAGCATTTCACTGTAAGGTCTACACATGTTGTATTTGGCGCACGTGACAAATAAACTATGATTTGATTTGGCCCAACGCTCTAACCTCTAGGCTTCCTGCCGCCCGGTAAGGCCAAATGGCATGACCAGATACTCGTATGATCGCTGGCCATGTTGAAGGCTGTCTTCCTATTCGTCCCCTTCCCGTATTCGCACCAGGTGGTAGGCGTTCCGTAGATCCAGCTTGGAAAACACAGTGGGCCCCCTGGAGCGGCTGGAAGGCCGAGGAGATGAGTGGTAGCGGGTAGCGGTTTTTCACCATTATGTCGTTGAGACCCCGGTAGCCGATGCATGTGCGCAGGGTCTTGTCCTTCTTCTCCATGATGAAGATGTAGGCACCGGTGGGAGAAGAAGAGGGACAGATGAATCCTTCAGCAAGGAGTCCCCAATGTAGGTCTCCATTGCTTTGGTCCCGACAGAGAGTACAGTAGTCCCCGGGGTGGAGTCGTGCTAGGGAGAAGGTCAATCCCACAGTCATAAGGTCAGTGCAGTTTGAGCGAAGTGGACCGGGCCTTGTTGAACACCTCCCAGACGTCCTGGTACTCGGCGGGAATGGTGGAGAGGTTCGGGGCACCCTCCTAGCCCCCAGGAAGATGTCCCGGGGCAGGTTGTGCTGACTTCAGGCAGTGGGCGTGGCAGAACGGGTTCCAGCCCTTGATGGCATCAGTAGACCAGTTAATAAGGGGATTGTGTCTCTGGAGCCAGGAGAATCCCAATACCATGGGAATCAGAGGGGACTTGATGAGCAGGAACTGTGGGGGACTCAGCCTATAGAGCGTCCGTCCAGCGCTCTAACATCCATGGGAATGGAGAGGGGCTGAGTGTAGATGTTCAGTTCGGATGCCAGGGTAGCGTCCAAAAAGATCTCGTCGGCCCCAGAGTCAATGAGAAACCAGAGAGATTTGGACTGGTCTCCCCACAGCAGAATGGCATGAAAAGGGGTGCGAGCAAGGGAAGCAGGACCATCTCCATATGGCCCACCAGAGTACTTCCTCCTACCGGTGAGCCTGGTTTTTTTAAAGGACAAGAGAACACGAAATGACCAAGAGTCCCGCAATACAGACAACTCTTCGTGTCGATCCTGTATTGCCGTTCCGCTGGCGACAGCCCAGCTCTGTCTAGTGGCAAAGCCTCAAGAAGCGATGACTCGGCCGTATTCGGCAGCCCTCATCGCAGGTCGGGAAACCTCAGGTTCTCTCGGCCACGAGACCGTCGGGAGCTTCCGGGATGAATTGGAGGCGAGGTGGGATCCTTGGGCATGCGAGCGAAATCCAATTTCCTCTCCCTCCGTCTTTCCCGTAATCGCCCATTGATACGGATGGTCAACGCGATGAGGGAATCAAGCTCCATAGGTATCTCGTCCTTGACCTCCTCTGAGACGCCGTGCAGGAACATATCGAACGGTGCCTCTTGATTCTAAGCACTCTCCGCTGCCAATGTGCGGGAAAATCCATCGCATAATCAGCTACACTGCGGGAGTCCTGCCAAAGATGGATTAGCTTCCGGGTGGCCTCTCTCCCGGAGAATGGGGAGGGAAAAAAAACCTTCCTCACTTCTCCCACGAACCCCTCCAGACTAGCGCATGTGGCCGGCTGTTGTTCCCACATGGCAGTAGCCCATGTGAGAGCCCTCCCGGACATCAGCGTGATGAGGTAGGCCATCTTGGAGCGATCCGAAAGGAAGGAGGAGGGCTGAAGCTCGAAGACGAGGGCACACTGAGCTAGAAACGCCCGATAGGTGCTCGGCTCTCCATTGAAGCGTTCCGGAGTAGGTAAGCGGAGGCTTCCGAGAAGGTGGAGTGACCGATGAGACGGCGGTTGCTTGCAGCTGAGTCACTGAGGAGCTGCGAGGTTACCACCATGGAATTGCTCCAGCAAACTGTCCGACGCCCGGTCATGGCGTTCAGCCGACGTTTGGACCCCCTTCACAAGGCCATGAAGCAATTCCTTGTGCCTACCGATGGTGGCTCCCTGGGTGGAGATGGTGTTGCACAGCTGGCCCGGGTCTGATGGGTCAGTCATGGCCAGTTCACATTATCAGGAATCAAGGTAACACCCAGATACAGACACCTTGAATTAACAATGGTTTAATATTCCAACAGGGGCAATAGACCGGTCAAGGCAGGCAGGGGTCAGTAAACCAGAGGTGGGGCAACGGTACCGGACAGCAGGCAGGCTCAGGGTAGGCATAGGTCAACAATCCAGAGGTGGGGGCAAGGGTCAAAACCAGCAGGGCGAGAAAAGAGAGACTGGAAAAAGCAGGAGCTGAGAACAAAAACACTGGTTGACCTGACAAACAAGACGAACTGGCAACGGACAAACAGAGAACACAGGTATAAATACACAGGCGATAATGGGGAAGATGGGCGAAACAGATCAGGGTGTGACAATTTTATATTGTTTATTTCACTTTTGTTTATTATCTATTTCACTTGCTTTGGCAATGTAAACATATGTTTCCCATGCCAATAAAGCCCTTTGAATGTATTTGAATTCAGAGTGAGAGAGAGAGAGAGGGGGGGAAGGAGAGAGAGAGAAACACTGATTTTGCATAGATTAAAGTAAAAAAGAATGAGAGATACAGGTAAAATAATACAATAAGTTATACTAATGGCACCAATTATACAATCCTGATAGGTTCCCATAGCGATCACCATAGCAACGACCATAGTGAACATAGCTGAAAGGAGATTGAGTGGCACTCACGGCCAATCATAGAGGCATGCAAATCAGGAACTAAAAGACATGAATTGTGTTTCAGCTTTTCACTGGTCTGAAATGCGCCCTATTACGGATGCAACCCTGGATTTCACTGTGTGACTTGGTAGAGGGTATGGATGGAACGGGGTCTAACTGAACAGCATGTGTACCCTGGATTCACTGTGTGACTTGGTAGAGGGTATGGATGGAACGGGGTCTAACTGAACAGCATGTGTACCCTGGATTCACTGTGTGACTTGGTAGAGGGTATGGATAGAACGGGGTCTAACTGAACAGCATGTGTACCCTGGATTTCACTGTGTGACTTGGTAGAGGGTATGGATAGAACGGGGTCTAACTGAACAGCATGTGTACCCTGGATTTCACTGTGAGACTTGGTAGAGGGTATGGATGGAACGGGGTCTAACTGAACAGCATGTGTACCCTGGATTCACTGTGAGACTTGGTAGAGGGTATGGATGGGGTCCCGTGTGGCTCAGTTGGTAGAGCATGGTGTTTGCAACGCCAGGGTTGTGGGTTCGATTCCCACGGGGGTCCAGTACGGAGAAAAAAAATGTATGAAATGTATGTATTCACTACTGTAAGTCGCTCTGGATAAGAGTGTCTGCTAAAATGATGTAAATGATGGTACGGGGTCTAACTGATAGGCATGTGTATGTCTGCTGTTCAAGCCTTTCATATAGCAGGAGATCTCTCAACTAGGGGTGGGTCATGAAGAATAAGGCTGAGGTCTCTATAGTATTGGTGCTGCTGGTCTCTATAGTATTGGTGCTGCTGGTCCCTATATTATTGGTGCTGCTGGTCTCTATAGTATTGGTGCTGCTGGTCTCTATAGTATTGGTGCTGCTGGTCTCTATATTATTGGTGCTGCTGGTCTCTATAGTATTGGTGCTGCTGGTCTCTATATTATTGGTGCTGCTGGTCTCTATAGTATTGGTGCTGCTGGTCTCTATAGTAGTGGTGCTGCTAGTCTCTATAGTAGTGGTGCTGCTAGTCTCTATAGTATTGGTGCTGCTAAGCTCTACACAAACACACAGGTGCAGACACATAAGTAGACAGGTACACGCACATACACACAAAGAGAGAAAAGTGAGATTAATCACTGTTGCTGAGAGGGATTATATTCATTCTCTGTTTCTTTTGTTAATTTATGGTCTCGTTGCACAGGGTAACCTGGAGCGTGTGCGTGTGTGTGTGTGTGTGTGTGTGTGTGTGTGTGTGTGTGCGCGCGCGTGTGTGTGTGCGCGCGTGCGTGTGCGTGTGCGTGCGTGTGTGTAATATGCATTCATCATCACCTCCTTAGGCATCTCTTAGCAAGCTAACACTCACAGCCACAGTAGCGATGTACACAAACAAGACATCAGCGATAATCATCCTTTTGCTATGGAAATGAAGGTATTACATTGGAGTTTATCTCCTCAGGCACAGGCCTGCATCCATCAGCCATCTGATAATAGGAACGAGCAACGAGCATATCGGGCAGAGAGAGAGAAAAATGAATAGAGAGAGAGACTGACTAGACTAGACCACTGCTATCCATTTCCTCTGCCATAACCCCTTACACTAGACTGCTGTTATAACCCTCCCACTAGACTGCTGTTATAACCCCTCACACTAGACTGCTGTTATAACCCCTCCCACTAGACTGCTGTTATAACCCCTCCCACTAGACTGCTGTTATAACCCCTCGCACTAGACTGCTGTTATAACCCCTCGCACTAGACTACTGTTATAACCCCTCACACTAGACTACTGACATAACCCCTCACACTAGACTACTGACATAACCCCTCACACTAGACTACTGTTATAACCCCTCACACTAGACTACTGTTATAACCCCTCACACTAGACTACTGTTTTAACCCCTCACACTAGACTACTGACATAACCCCTCACACTAGACTACTGACATAACCCCTCACACTAGACTACTGACATAACCCCTCACACTAGACTACTGTTATAACCCCTCACACTAGACCAAATCAAATCAAATTAAATGTATTTATATAGCCCTTCGTATATCAGCTGAAATCTCAAAGTGCTGTACAGAAACCCAGCCTAAAACCCCAAACAGCAAGCAATGCATGTGAAAGAGGCACGGTGGCTAGGAAAAACTCCCTAGGAAAACTCCCTAGAAAGGCCAAAACCTAGGAAGAAACCTAGAGAGGAACCAGGCTATGAGGGGTGGCCAGTCCTCTTCTGGCTGTGCCGGGTGGATATTATAACAGAACATGGTCAAGATGTTAAAATGTTCATAAATGACCAGCATGGTCAAATAATAATAATCATTGTAGTTGTCGAGGGTGCAACAAGCACGTCCGGTGAACAGGTCAGGGTTCCGTAGCCGCAGGCAGAACAGTTGAAACTGGAGCAGCAGCATGGCCAGGTGGACTGGGGACAGCAAGGAGTCATCATGCCAGGTAGTCCCGAGGCATGGTCCTAGGGCTCAGGTCCTCCGAGAGAAAGAAAGAAAGAAAGAGAGAAAGAGAGAATTAGAGAGAGCATATTTAAATTCACACAGGACACCGGATAAGACAAGAGAATACTCCAGATGAAACAGACTGACCCTAGCCCCCCGGCACATAAACTACTGCAGCATAAATACTGGAGGCTGAGACAGGAGGGATCAGAAGACACTGTGGCTCCATCCGATGATACCCCCGGACAGGGCCAAACAGGCAGAATATAACCCCACCCACTTTGCCAAAGCACAGCCCCCACACCACTAGAGGGATGTCTACAACCACCAACTTACCGTCCGAAGACAAGGCCGAGTATAGCCCACAAAAATCTCCGCCATGGCACAACCCAAGGGGGGGCGCCAACCCAGACAGGAAGACCACGTCAGTGACTCAACCCACTCAAGTGACGCACCCCTCCCATGGACGGCATGGAAGAACACCAGTAAGTCAGTGACTCAGCCCCTGTAAAAGGGTTAGAGGCAGAGAATCCAAGTGGAAAGAGGGGAACCGGCAAGGCAGAGACAGCAAGGGCGGTTTCGTTGCTCCAGCCTTTCCGTTCACCTTCACACTCCTGGGCCAGACTACACTTAATCATAGGACCTACTGAAGAGATAAGTCTTCAGTAAAGACTTAAAGGTTGAGACTGAGTCTGCGTCTCTCACATGGGTAGGCAGACCATTCCATAAAAATTGAGCTCTATAGGAGAAAGCCCTACCTCCAGCCGTTTGCTTAGAAATTCTAGGGACAATTAGGAGGCCTGCGTCTTGTGACCGTAGCGTACGTGTAGGTATGTACGGCAGGACCAAATCGGAAAGATAGGTAGGAGCAAGTCCATGTAATGCTTTGTAGGTTAGCAGTAAAACCTTGAAATCAGCCCTTGCCTTAACAGGAAGCCAGTGTAGGGAGGCTAGCACTGGAGTAATATGATCAAATTTTTTGGTTCTAGTCAGGATTCTAGCAGCCGTATTTAGCACTAACTGAAGTTTGTTTAGTGCTTTATTCCGGCTACCCGGAAAGTAGAGCATTGCAGTAGTCCAGCCTAGAAGTAACAAAAGCATGGATTAATTTTTCTGCGTCATTTTTGGACAGAAAGTTTCTGATTTTTGCAATGTTACGTAGATGGAAAAAAGCTGTCCTTGAAACAGTCTTGATATGTTCTTCAAAAGAGAGATCAGGGTCCAGAGTAACACCGAGGTCCTTCACAGAACAGATTGATGGTCTCTCTGGTCTCTGGTCTTTCAGAAGAGAACATATTGATGGTCTCTCTAGTCTTTCAGACAGACTAGTTTTATCTGCTCTGGGAGATGATATCTAGGTCACTGTTTTCAGATGAGATCTGAAGAGGAGACACACAGACACATCTACTAAGCATGCAGCACATGCAAGCACACACACACACACACACACACACACACACACACACACACACTCTAATAAAAAGCCTCTAGAGCTACTAAGCCTAGTAGTGTGTGGATCGACGCTTTAGACAGGAAGCAGGTACAGAGAGAACATTTCATATGTAACGGACATGAAACAGGACAGGAACAGTGTCTGGAGAGGGCTAAAAGTAACGACATCAATGCAGACATGGGGATGAAACAGAAGGAAGAGACAGATAAAGGGGAGCCAATCAAATAGTGATAGATTTCAGGTGGGTCCAATGAGGCGCAGGTGCGCGTAACGAAGGCGACAGGTGTGCGTAATGATAAGCAGTCTGGGGCCCTCGAGCGCAGGAGATGGAGAGCGGGAGCAGGCGGGACAAGTAGTAACAGATGCTAAACTACGTAATCTAAAACTTCGACATTCAAGTCTTTTTTTTCCCGACTCCAAGTAATAATGTTCATCTCCGTTATCGCTTTGCCTTTTAAACGCTACAGTCCATAGAGAAGAACCTGAGCACTTGTCTAAATCTATAGTGACAGCCATGTTGTGTCTTTACCCTTTAAAATCCCTCTCCTTCCTACTTCCAGGACGTTGCTAATTAGATCAGTCTCAGTGGGGTGTTAAGTTTAGAGTGGACAGTCATATTCAAGTCAACATTCCATGTTGGGTGGACCCAGCGGCCATTTTGAGTACAGTCATATTCAAGTCAACATTCCATGTTGGGTGGACCCGG
Organism: Salmo trutta; assembly: GCF_901001165.1. Lineage (NCBI taxonomy): Eukaryota > Metazoa > Chordata > Actinopteri > Salmoniformes > Salmonidae > Salmo > Salmo trutta. The sequence continues at coordinate 44,943,965 of NC_042966.1, read as the reverse complement.
CGGCCATTTTGAGTACAGTCATATTCAAGTCAACATTCCATGTTGGGTGGACCCGGCGGCCATTTTGAGTACAGTCATATTCAAGTCAACATTGCATGTTGGGTAGACCCGGCGGCCATTTTGAGTATAGTCATATTCAAGTCAACATTCCATGTTGGGTGGACCAGGCGGCCATTTTGAGTACAGTCATATTCAAGTCAACATTCCATGTTGGGTGGACGCGGCGGCCATTTTGAGTGTACGGTAGCTCTTTTTCATCGTGGCCATCAAAATCTGTTTTTGACACGCGATTGAATTTAGAATTCTTGCCCAATGCCTGGGCTTATACTGTATAAATCACGTTTCGCTCTCACAGCAACCAGCTGAGCAGCCAGCTCTAGCACTGATGTGATATACCGTGTAAAATAGGCTCTGTATGCTGTGTGATAAATAAGATACATGATGACTAAAGGAAATTCACACGCGCCAATTAAGTTCCACTAAATGATGTACAGTTTCAGTCAACAGTTTGTACACACCTACTCATTCAAGGGTTTTTCTTTATTTTTACTATTTTCTACATTGTAGAATAATAGTGAAGACATCAAAACTATAAAATAACACATATGGAATCATGTAGTAACCAAAAAAAGTGTTAAACAAATCAAAATATATTTTATATTTGAGATTCTTCAAAGTAGCGTCCCTTTGCCTTGATGACAGCTTTGCACATTCTTGGCATTCTCTCAACCAGCTTCATGAGGTATTCACCTGGAATGCATTTCAATTAACAGGTGTGCCTTGTTAAAAGTTAATTTGTGGAATTTCCTTCCTTCTTAATGCGTTTGAGTTGTGTTGTGACAAGGTAGGGGTGGTATACAGAAGAAAGCCCTATTTGGTAAAAGACCAAGTCCATATTATGGCAAGAACAGCTCAAATAAGCAAAGAGAAACGACAGTCCATTACTTTAAGACATGAAGGTCAGTCAATCTGGAAAATGTCAAGAACTTTTAAAGTTTCTTTAAGTGAATTCGCAAAAACCCTCAAGCACTATGATGAAACTGGCTCTCATGAGGACCGCCACAGGAAAGGAAGACCCAGAGTACCTCTGCTGCAGAGGATAAGGTCATTAGAGTTACCAGCCTCAGGAATTGCAGCCCAAATAAATGCTTCACAGAGTTCAAGTAACAGACACATCTCAACATCAACTGTTCAGAGGAGACTGTGTGTATCAGGCCTTCATGGTTGAATTTCTGCAAAGAAACCACTACTAAAGGACACCAATAAGAAGAAGAGACTTGCTTGGACCAAGAAACACTAGCAATGGACATTAGACCAGTGGAAATCTGTCCATTGGTCTGATGAGTCCAAATTTTAGATTTTGTTTCCAACCGCCGTGTCTTTGTGAGACGCAGAGTAGGTGAACGGATGATCTCCGCAAGTGTGGTTCCCACCGTGAAGCATGGAGGAGGAGGTGTTATGGTGTGATGGTGCTTTGCTGGTGACACTGGGATTTATTTAGAATTCAAGGCACACTTAACCAGCATGGCTACCACAGCATTCTGCAGTGATATGCCGTCCCATCTGGTTTGGGCTTAGTGGGACTATCATTTGGTTTTCAACAGGACAATGACCCAACACACCTCCAGGCTGTGGCAGGGCTATTTGACCAAGAAGGAGAGTGGAGTAGGTGTGTATTTCCTTCAATTAAAAAAAAAACATATTTTTTAAATTATTTTATTTGTATTGGCCCATCGAAAAACAAACTTTGTTTTTTTACAGCTTGTTGTTGTTGTTCCATGTACATTCTAAACACATCTACCTACATGACACTATCTCTCCCTAAACACATCTACCTACATGACACTATCTCTCCCTAAACACATCTACCTACATGACACTATCTCTCCCTAAACACATCTACCTACATGACACTATCTCTCCCTAAACACATCTACCTACATGACACTATCTCTCCCTAAACACATCTACCTACATGACACTATCTCTCCCTAAACACATCTACCTACATGACACTATCTCTCCCTAAACAAATCTACCTACATGACACTATCTCTCTCTAAACACAACCCACATGACACTATCTCTCTCTAAACACAACCCACATGACACTATCTCTTTCTATCCAAATGGGATGTATGTCCAGTAATGATGATGAAGATGTCCACGGTAAAGATACTGGGCACACATCACATCCAGATAGACAGTACCCAAACACAGCTACTCTCAGTCCATCCCACCTATCACCTTAACCCCTCAACTACTCTCAGTCCACCCCACCTATCACCTTAACCCCTCAGCTTCTCTCAGTCCATCCACCTATCACCTTAACCCCTCAGCTACTCTCAGTCCATCCCACCTATCACCTTAACCCCTCAGCTTCTCTCAGTCCATCCCACCTATCAGTCCATCCCACCTATCACCTTAACCCCTCAGCTACTCTCAGTCCATCCCACCTATCACCTTAACCCCTCAGCTACTCTCAGTCCATCCCACCTATCACCTTAACCCCTCAGCTACTCTCAGTCCATCCCACCTATCACCTATCACCTTAACCCCACCCCTCAGCTACTCTCAGTCCACCCCACCTATCACCTTAACCCCTCAGCTACTCACAGTCCATCCCACCTATCACCTTAACCCCTCAGCTACTCTCAGTCCATCCCACCTATCACCTTAACCCCTCAGCTACTCTCAGTCCATCCCACCTATCACCTTAACCCCTCAGCTACTCTCAGTCCATCCCACCTATCACCCTTAACCCCTCAGCTACTCTCAGTCCATCCCACCTATCACCTTAACCCCTCAGCTACTCTCAGTCCATCCCACCTATCACCTTAACCCCTCAGCTACTCTCAGTCCACCCCACCTATCACCTTAACCCCTCAGCTACTCTCAGTCCATCCCACCTATCACCTTAACCCCTCAGCTACTCTCAGTCCATCCCACCTATCACCTTAACCCCTCAGCTACTCTCAGGTCCACCCCACCTATCACCTTCACACCCTCAGCTACTCTCAGTCCATCCCACCTATCACCTTAACCCCTCAGCTACTCTCAGAGTATCCCCCCTATCAACATGACCACAAGACATTAAGAACAGCTCTTTCCATGACATAGACTGACCAGGTGAATCCAGGTGAAAGCTATGATCCCTTATTGATGTCACTTGTTAAATCCACTTCAATCAGTGTAGATGAAGGGGAGCAGTCAGGTTAAAGAAGGATTTAAGCCTTGAGACAATTGAGACATGGATTGTGTATGTGTGTCATTCAGAGGGTGAATGGGCAAGACAAGATATTGAAGTGCCTTTGAACGGGGGTGTGGTAGTAGGAGCCAGACACATCGGTTTGAGTCAAGAACTGCAACGCTGCTGGGTTTTTCACCATCAACAGTTTCCCGTGTGTATCAAGAATGATCCACCACCCAAAGGACATCCAGCCAACTTGACACAACTATGGGAATCATCAACATGGGCCAGCTTCCCTGTGGAACGCTTTCGACACCTTGTAGAGTCCATGTCCCGACGAATTCAGGCTGAAAAATGGGGTGTCACTCAATATTAGGAAGGTGTTCTTAATGTTTTGTACACTCAGTGTATTTTTCAGTGATGTTTCACGTACATGCTGTACCTTTCTAAACGCATAGTATCTATAGATTGTAAGTCAAAGATTCCATATTTTTACAACAAATTAGGATAATATTGTTGATTTATTTGCTTTCGAAATCTCCCAACAGTTGAGGGTTAATTTGAAATAAATGGTTGTAATAAAAAAATACATTATTTTGCAAAATGGGGTTGTTTTTCTCCGGGGCCAGGCAAACATGGGGTTGTTTTTTCTCCGGGGCCAGGCAACATGGGGTTGTTTTTCTCCGGGGCCAGGCAACATGGGGTTGTTTTCTCCGGGCCAGGCAACATGGGGTTGTTTTTCACCGGGGCCAGGCAACATGGGGTTGTTTTTCTCCGGGGCCAGGCAACATGGGGGTTGTTTTTTCTCCGGGGCCAGCAACATGGGGGTGTTTTTCTCCGGGGTCAGGCAACATGGGGTTGTTTTTCTCCGGGGTCAGGCAACATGGGGTTGTTTTTCTCCGGGGCCAGGCAACATGGGTTTGTTTGTCTCCGGGGCCAGGCAACATGGGGTTGTTTTTCTTCTGGGCCAGGCAACATGGGTTGTTTTTCTCCGGGGCCAGGCAACATGGGGTTGTTTTTCTCCGGGGCCAGGCAACATGGGTTGTTTTTTCTCCGGGGCCAGGCAACATGGGGTTGTTTTCTCCGGGGCCAGGCAACATGGGGTTGTTTTCTTCTCCGGGGCCAGGCAACATGGGGTGTTTTTCTCCGGGGCCAGGAAACATGGGGTTGTTTTTCTCCCGGGGCCACAAGACGTTTTTCTCCGGGGCCAGGCAACATGGGGTTGTTTTTCCTCCGGGGCCAGGCAACATGGGAATGTCCCATTCATAACCAGCCAGGGTGATATTTCCCACCACACAGAACTATAGAAACTTTCTGCTTCTTTATCTCTGTCTACAGAACAGAATCACTCTGGCATGTTATACTGCAAGTCAGAGACAGAGATGCTGTAAACTGAAGAGTGAACACATTGCTATTCATTTACATTTACGTCATTTAGCAGACGCTCTTATCCAGAGCGACTTACAAATTGGTGCATTCACCTTATGATATCCAGTGGAACAACCACTTACAATAGTACATCTACCGTAATTTCTGGACTATTAAGCGCACCTGAATATAAGCCGCACCCACTGAATTAAAAAATATATATTATTTTGAACATAAATAAGCCGCACATGTCTATAAGCCGCAGGTGCCTACCGGTACATTGAAACAAATTAACTTTACACAGGCTTTAACGAAACACGGCATGTAACAAAAATAAATAGGCTTTAACGAAACACGGCTTGTAACAAAAATAAATAGGCTTGAAACGAAACACGGCATGTAACAAAAATAATAGGTTTTAAACGAAACATGGCTTGTAACAAAATAAATAGGCTTTAACGAAACAACTTGTAACAAAAAAAAAAAAATTTGCAGTAAGCTTTAGTTGTCTTTTGCACTGAGTCAATTCCTCACGCTGCTGTTTCCAACGTCTTATCATCGACTCATTAAGACCAAGCGCCCGTGCAGCAGCTCTATTTCCTTTTCCAACAGCCAGATCAATCGCCTTCAACTTGAAAGCTGCAGCATATGCATTTCTCCGTGTCTTTGCCATGATGAGGGTGACCAAAATGACTACCGTAATCAGAATGATGGGAAGTTTGAGCGCTCGATTTTAATCTAAACAGGAAACAAAAAGTTGTTTGACCGTAACCCGTTCGGCAATTTCATTGGTCTAATGGAAGCTTCATGCCACCAAAAAAACTGAGCACGTGTTCAAAGCGTGGGAAAAAAGTTGTGGCTTATAGTCCGGAATTTACGGTAGATCTTCTTTTTGGGGGGGGGGGGGGGGGGGGGGGTTAGGATTATTTTATCCTATCCCAGGTATTCCTTAAAGAGGTGGGGTTTCAGGTGTCCTCCGGAAGGTGGTGATTGACTCCGCTGTCCTGGTGTCGTGAGGGAGCTTGTTCCACCCATTGGGGTGCCAGAGCAGCGAACAGTGTTGACTGGGCTGAGCGGGAACTGTGCTTCCTCAGAGGTAGGGGGCCAGCAGGCCAGAGGTGGATGAACGCAGTGCCCTTCTTTGGGTGTAGGGACTGATCAGAGCCTGAAGGTACGGAGGTGCAGTTCGCCTCACAGCTCCGTAGGCAAGCACCATGGTCTTGTAGCAGATGCGAGCTTCAACTGGAAGCCAGTAGAGAGAGCGGAGGAGCGGGGTGACGTGAGAGAACTTGGGAAGGTTGAACACCAGACGGGCTGCGGCGTTCTGGATGAGTTGTAGGGGTTTCATGGCACAGGCAGGGAGCCCAGCCAGCAGCAAGTTGCAGTAATCCAGACGGGAGATGACAAGTGCCTGGATTAGGACCTGCGCCGCTTCCTGTGTAAGGCAGGGTCGTACTCTGCGAATGTTGTAGAGCATGAACCTACAGGACCGGGGTCACCGCCTTGATGTTAGTGGAGAACGACAGGGTGGTTGTCCAGGGTCATGCCGAGGTTCTTAGCACTCTGGGAGGAGGACACAATGGAGTTGTCCACCGTGATGGCGAGATTATGGAATGGGCAGTCCTTCCCCGGGAGGAAGAGCAGCTCCGTCTTGCCGAGGTTCAGCTTGAGGTGGTGATCCGTCATCCACACTGATATGTCTGCCAGACATGCAGAGATGCGATTCGCCACCTGGTTATCAGAAGGGGGAAAGGAGAAGATGAATTGTGTGTCGTCTGCAACACATGGACCTGTACAATCCTACAATATACTCCTCCTACACAGACACAATACTCTTTACTCACTATCGCGCCAAACATACATGACAATTCCATAAGGAGAGCAGAAACCGACTAGCATCTAGGCTCTCTCTACAATACTGTAGTACTACTTCCACACCAACACCAAGGTCTCTGAGATGTATAAGTGACTACTGATGCTGAAAAGTTGAGTCTACTCTTATCTCTCTCCCTCTCACTCACTCACTCTCTCTATCCTCCCCTCTCTCCTCCCTCTCTCCTCCCCCCTCTCTCTCCCCCCCTCTCTCTCTCCTCCCCTCTCTCCCCTCTCTCTCTCTCTCTCTCTCTCTCTCCCCCCCTCCTCTCTCTCTCCTCCCTCCCTCTCACTCTCTCTCTCTCTCCTCCCCTCTCTCCTCCCCCCTCTCTCACTCTCTCTCTCTCTCTCTCTCTCCCTCTCTCTCTCTCCTCCTCCCCTCTCCCCTCTCTCTCCTCCCCCCTCTCTCTCTCCCTCCCTCCCTCCCTCTCTCCTCCCCCTCTCTCCTCCCCCTTCTCTCATCTCTCTCTCTCTCTCTCTCCCTCCCTCTCACTCTCTCTCTCTCCCCTCTCTCTCTCCTCCTCCTCCCCTCTCCTCTCCCCTCTCTCTCTCTCTCTCTCTCCTCTCTCTCTCTCTCTCTCTCTCGCTCTCTCTCTCTCTCCTCACTCTCTCTCTCCTCCCCTCTCTCCTCCCCCCCTCTCTCTCTCTCCCTCCCTCCCTCCTCTCTCCTCCCCTCTCTCCTCCCCCCTCTCTCTCTCTCTCTCTCTCTCCTCCCTCTCACTCTCTCTCTCATCCCCTCTCTCCTCCCCCTCTCTCTCTCCCTCCTCTCTCTCTCTCCTCCCCTCTCTCCTCCCCCCCTCTCTCTCTCCTCCCCTCTCTTCCCCCCCTCTCTCTCTCCTCCCCTCTCTCCTCCCCCTCTCTCTCCCCCTCTCCCCCCCCCTCTCTCTCTTTCCCCCTCCCCCCCTCTCTCTCTCTCCCCCCTCTCTCTCTCTCCTCCCCTCTCTCCTCCCCCTCTCTCCTCCCCCCCTCTCTCTCTCTCTCTCTCTCCCTCCCTCTCAATTCAATTTCAATTTAAGGGCTTTATTGACATGGAAAATATATGTTAACATTGCCAAAGAAAGTGCAATACATAATAAACAAAGTGAAGTAAACAATAGAGATTTACAGTAAACGTTACACTCACAAAATGTCCAAAATAATAAAGATTTCAACATTTCAAATGCCTCTCTCTCTCTCCTCTCTCCCTCTCTCTCTCTCTCTCTCTCATCTCTTTCTCTCTCTCTCTCTCTCTCTCTCCTCTTTCTCTCTCTCTCTCCTCTCTCTCTCTCTCTCCTTCTCCCTTTACAGAATAGTCACAGTAGATCGATACAGGAAACTCCAGAGCGAAGCAGGAAGTTAATGGCTCACTCGTGATGCATCCCAAACAGCATCCTATTCCCTTTATAGTGTCTATTCAGGGCCCACAGCACTCTAGTCCAACGTAGCGCACTATGTAGTATTAGGTTTCATTTGGGATACACTCTCAGACCCCATGAAGAAACCAATCAACAAATGGGTACAGCAAAGACTACATTTCATAAAAAGTCTGGCACAGAGGTAAACATGGACGTGAATGTTTTGTGTTTTTTGTCACGCCCTGATCTGTTTCACCTGTCCTTGTGCTTGTCTCCACCCCCCTCCAGGTGTCGCCCATCTTCCGCAGTTATCCCCTGGGTATTTATACCTGTGTTTTCTGTCTGTTTGTGCCAGTTCATCTTGTTGTTCAAGTCAACCAGCGTTTTTTTTTGTCTCAGCTCCTACTTTTTCCAGTTTCTCTTTTCTCGCCCTCCTGGTTTTGACCCTTGCCTGTATTGACTCTGAGCCCGCCTGCCTGACCACTCTGCCTGCCCCTGAACCTGCCTGACCACTCTGCCTGCCCCTGAACCTGCCTGACCACTCTGCCTGCCCCTGAACCTGCCTGGCCACTCTGCCTGCCCCTGAACCTGCCTGACCACTCTGCCTGCCCCTGAACCTGCCTGGCCACTCTGCCTGCCCCTGAACCTGCCTGACCACTCTGCCTGCCCCTGAACCTGCCTGACCACTTCCGCCTGCCTGACCACTCCGCCTGCCTGACCACTCTGCCTGCCTGACCACTCCGCCTGCCTGACCACTCTGCCTGCCCCTGAACCTGCCTGCCGTCCTGTACCTTTGCCCCTCTCTGGACTACTGAACTCTGCCTGCCCCTGAACCTGCCTGACCACTCTGCCTGCCCCTGAACCTGCTTGCAAACCTGTACCTTTGCCCCTCTCTGGATTACCGACCCCTGCCTGCTTTGACCTGTCGTTTGCCTGCCCCTGTTGTTACAATAGACATTGTTACTTCACACGGTCTGCACTTGGGTCTTAACTTGATACCTGATATTTTTAAAACATTCTTAAGTAGGCCTCCATCTTCCTTCGTGTTATAAAACATTAAGTAGGCCTCCATCTTCCTTTGTGTTTAAAACATTAAGTAGGGCCTCCATCTTCCTTTGTGTTTAAAACATTAAGTAGGCCTCCATCTTCCTTCGTGTTTAAAACATTAAGTAGGCCTCCATCTTCCTTTGCTTTCTTTTAATCAGATTTATGGGCTAAAGGTAACACTTTACTGCAGGTGTCCTTATTCAAGCCTTGATAAAGCCTTTATAACAGCTATATAACATTTGTCATAAGTAGATTCAAATAGTTATGAGTGATGGTATATATAAAACCAGTTATAATGGGTGACCGTTCACCCTGTTGTCATATACTGTAATGTCAACTGTTAATAACAACTGCTATTACTTTAATGTATTCAGTACACTGTAGGTAAGATATTATTGGGTGAACTGTCCCTTTAATGTATTCAGTACACTGTAGGTAAGATATTATTGGGTGAACTGTCCCTTTAATGTATTCAGTACACTGTAGGTAAGATATTATTGGGTGAACTGTCCCTTTAATGTATTCAGTACACTGTAGATAAGATGTTATTGGGTGAACTGTCCTTTAAATGTATTCAGTACACTGTAGGTAAGATATTATTGGGTGAACTGTCCCTTTAATGTTTTCAGAACAGTGTAGGTAAGGCGTTATTGGGTGAACTGTTCCTTTAATGTTTTCAGTACAGTGTAGGTAAGACACCAGTTAGCTAAGGCTGCACAGTCTCACTCAAGCAGCAGGAGGGAGCAGAGAACTGGACAGGTCCTTGAGTTGAGGTGGTGTACCACAGTCAGAGTCCTGTTACCATCCTGGATGTACCACAGTCAGAGTCCTGTTACCATCCTGGATGTACCACAGCCAGAGTCCTGTTACCATCCATCCTGGATGTACCACAGTCAGAGTCCTGTTACCATCCTGGATGTACCACAGTCAGAGTCCTGTTACCATCCTGGATGTGTCACAGTCAGAGTCCTGTTACCATCCATCCTGGATGTACCACAGTCAGAGTCCTGTTACCATCCTGGATGTACCACAGTCAGAGTCCTGTTACCATCCTGGATGTACCATAGTCAGAGTCCTGTTACCATCCATCCTGGATGTACCACAGTCAGAGTCCTGTTACCATCCATCCTGGATGTACCACAGTCAGAGTCCTGTTACCATCCTGGATGTACCACAGTCAGAGTCCTGTTACCATCCATCCTGGATGTACCACAGTCAGAGTCCTGTTACCATCCTGGATGTACCACAGTCAGAGTCCTGTTACCATCCTGGATGTACCATAGTCAGAGTCCTGTTACCATCCATCCTGGATGTGCCACAGTCAGAGTCCTGTTACCATCCATCCTGGATGTGCCACAGTCAGAGTCCTGTTACCATCCTGGATGTACCATAGTCAGAGTCCTGTTACCATCCATCCTGGATGTACCACAGTCAGAGTCCTGTTACCATCCATCCTGGATGTGCCACAGTCAGAGTCCTGTTACCATCCATCCTGGATGTGCCACAGTCAGAGTCCTGTTACCATCCATCCTGGATGTACCACAGTCAGAGTCCTGTTACCATCCATCCTGGATGTGCCACAGTCAGAGTCCTGTTAACCATCCTGGATGTGCCCAGTCAGAGTCCTGTTACCATCCTGGATGTACCACAGTCAGAGTCCTGTTACCATCCATCCTGGATGTGCCACAGTCAGAGTCCTGTTACCATCCTGGATGTACCATAGTCAGAGTCCTGTTACCATCCATCCTGGATGTACCAAGTCAGAGTCCTGTTACCATCCATCCTGGATGTGCCACAGTCAGAGTCCTGTTACCATCCTGGATGTGCCACAGTCAGAGTCCTGTTACCATCCTGGATGTGCCACAGTCAGAGTCCTGTTACCATCCTGGATGTGCCACAGTCAGAGTCCTGTTACCATCCTGGATGTGCCATAGTCAGAGTCCTGTTACCATCCTGGATGTACCACAGTCAGAGTCCTGTTACCATCCTGGATGTACCATAGTCAGAGTCCTGTTACCATCCATCCTGGATGTACCATAGTCAGAGTCCTGTTACCATCCATCCTGGATGTACCACAGTCAGAGTCCTGTTACCATCCATCCTGGATGTGCCACAGTCAGAGTCCTGTTACCATCCATCCTGGATGTACCACAGTCAGAGTCCTGTTACCATCCTGCTCTGGTGATAAATCCTTCTATCACATACAGTACTGTAGTGTTGTGTAATCTCAGTTAACCCAGAGCTAAAGTCTCGCTGAATTGGTCAGATGCTTAATTAAGTTCTGGGTCCAGACATGTTAAGAGAAGAGATAGAATGAGGATCAGAACAGGAACGAAGACCTCCCCCCCTTTCACTTTACAAGTTACGGGCAAGTCTAGGGACCTAATGTCCCCCCCTTTTCCCGAAATTTGAAAGATGCTAACACCTGCGAAATTGTGATTTGTCAAAAGCACTGGAATGTCATTATATCACGATTCATGACAGATCTACGGTATCGTTTGTTTACGTGGTCTATCTACGAGAGATATTGCCCTTTTTGACTGTTGGACAAAGGGTGGCACTACCAAGGTCGTGGGTTTAACCCTGCAGGGATCACATTCACATACTACAACTGTATTGTCTGCAGTCAAGTGTCTCCTGAGAGGAGTATGTAGAATCGTACAGTGGTTAGTGGCAGTCTGGCAACAGCGAGCATTGTGGGAGGACTAAATGATGAGGCCTGGCTGTGACAGTTCTAAGAGCCTGGAGATAGGGAAAGGGGGAAGAAGGGAGGGAGAGAGAGACAGGAAGAAAGAGACAAAGAGAGAGAGAGAGAGAGACAAAGAGAAGAGAGAGAGAGAGAGAGAGAGTGTGAGGAAGGTAGGGAGAGAGGTGACAGAGAGGGTGACTGACGGACATGTATCAACCCACCCCTCTGGTAGACGTGGAGAGAGAGAAGGATGGCGAGAGAGCAAGGGAAGGGTGGCACGAGCGATGGAGGGATGGACAGAAAAGGACGTCTGTCTCACTAATTGGGGCCTAGATGTGAAAGTCCCCATCATTCATCATCATCTTCACTCATAAGGTTCTGAGGCTAAACTCAAACAGTTGGCGTTATACAGACGGAGAGAATAATTGTTCGTTAATCACCAATGGAGGAAATAAACTAATTAACGTAGCATTGTTTTGCTAAACAGAACAGAGTGCCTGAAGCAGACAGACAGCAGAAGTATTAGCTAGTCACCATTGGAGGAAATACACGAATGAACAATGTTGTGTTGCCGTGCAAAAAGTTTACTGGTCTGGAAAGCTAAAGAAGAAGAGAATGAAGAAGAGAATAGAATATTTACAATAGAAAATAATAACAATATTTACAATAGAAAATAATAACTATATTTACAATAGAAAATAATAACAATATTTACAATAGAAAATAATAACATATTTACAATAGAAAATAATAACTATATTTAGAATAGAATATAATACTATATTTAGAATAGAATAGAATAGAATAACTATTTTTAGAATAGATAGAATAGAATACTATATTTAGAATAGAATAGAATAGAATAACTATATTTAGAATGAATAGAATAACTATATTTAGAAGAGAAAGAATAGAATAGAATATATTTAGAATAGAATAGAATAGAATACTATATTTAGAATAGAATAAAGAGAATAGAATAGAATAGAATAACTATATTTAGAATAGAATAGAATGACTATATTTAGAATAGAATAGAATAGAATAGAATAGAAGAATAACTATATTTAGAATAGAATAGAATAACTATATTTAGAATAGAATAGAATAATAGAATAGAATAACTATTTAGAATAAATGAATAGAATAACATATTTAGAATAGAATAGAATAGAATAACTATATTTAGAATAGAATAGAATAGAATAACTATATTTAGAATAGAATAGAATAAATAACTATATTTAGAATAGAAAGAATAACTATATTTAGAATAGAATAGAATAGAATAACTATATTTAGAATAGAATAGAATAGAATAGAATAGAATAGAACTATATTTAGAATAGAATAGAATAGAATAACTATATTTAGAATAGAATAGAATAACTATATTTAGAATAGAAAATAATAACTATATTTAGAATAGAATAGAATAGAATAACTATATTTAGAATAGAATAGAATAACTATATTTAGAATAGAATAGAATAGAATAACTATATTTAGAATAGAATAGAATAACTATATTTAGAATAGAATAGAATAGAATAACTACTATTTAGAATAAATAGAATAACTTATTTAGAATAGAATAGAATAGAATAACTATATTGAATAGAATAGAATAGAATAACTATATTGATAGAATAGAATAGAATAACTATATTTAGAATAGAATAGAATAGAATAACTATATTTAGATAGAATGAATAGAATATAATAGAAATAGAGAGAGAATAACTATATTTAGAATAGAATAGAATAGAATAACTATATTTAGAATAGAATAGAATAACGTTAGAATAGAATAGAATAACTATATTTAGAATAGAATAGAATAGAATAGAATAGAATAACTATATTTAGAAAGATAGAATAGAATAGAATATATAGAATACTAATTTAGAATAGAATAACTATATTTAGAATAGAATAGAATAGAATAACTATATTTAGAATAGAATAGACTAAATAACTATATTTAGAATAATAGAATAACTATATTTAGAATAGAATAGAATAGAATAACTATATTTAGAATAGAATAGAATAACTATATTTAGAATAGAATAGAATAGAATAACTATATTTAGAATAGAATAGAATAGAATACCTATATTTAGAATAGAATAGAATAACTATATTTAGAATAGAAAATAATAACTATATTTAGAATAGAATAGAATAGAATAACTATATTTAGAATAGAATAGAATAACTATATTTAGAATAGAATAGAATAGAATAACTATATTTAGAATATAATAGAATAACTATATTTAGAATAGAATAGAATAGAATAACTATATTTAGAATAGAATAGAATAACTATATTTAGAATAGAATAGAATAACTATATTTAGAATAGAATAGAATAGAATAACTATATTTAGAATAGAATAGAATAGAATAACTATATTTAGAATAGAATAGAATAACTATATTTAGAATAGAATAGAATAGAATAGAATAGAATAACTATATTTAGAATAGAATAGAATAGAATAGAATATAATAGAATAACTATATTTAGAATAGAATAGAATAACTATATTTAGAATAGAATAGAATAGAATAACTATATTTAGAATAGAATAGAATAGAATAACTATATTTAGAATAGAATAGAATAACTATATTTAGAATAGAATAGAATAACTATATTTAGAATAGAATAATAACTATATTTAGAATAGAATAGAATAGAATAACTATATTTAGAATAGAATAGAATAGAATAACTATATTTAGAATAGAATAGAATAGAATAACTATATTTAGAATAGAATAGAATAACTATATTTAGAATAGAATAGAATAGAATAACTATATTTAGAATAGAATAGAATAGAATAACTATATTTAGAATAGAATAGAATAGAATAACTATATTTAGAATAGAATAGAATAACTATATTTAGAATAGAATAGAATAGAATAACTATATTTAGAATAGAATAGAATAACTATATTTAGAATAGAATAGAATAGAATAACTATATTTAGAATAGAATAGAATAGAATACCTATATTTAGAATAGATAGAATAGAATAGAATAGAATAAATATTTAGAATAGAATAGAATAGAATAACTATATTTAGAATAGAATGAATAGAATAACTAGAATTAGAATAGAATAGAATAACTATATTTAGAATAGAATAGAATAGAATAACTATATTAGAATAGAAATAGACATAACTATTTAGATAGATATAGGGAACAGGGGCCATAGGGCCTCTGGTCTAAGTAGTGCACTATATAGGGAATAGGGTGCCATAGGGCTCTGGTCTAAAGTAGTGCACTATATAGGGAATAGGGTGCCATAGGGCTCTGGTCTAAAGTAGTGCTCTACATAGGGAATAGGGTGCCATAGGGCTCTGGTCTAAGTAGTGCACTATATAGGGAACAGGGGTGCCATAGGGCTCTGGTCTAAAGTAGTGCACTATATAGGGAATAGGGTGCCATAGGGCTCTGTCTAAAGTAGTGCTCCTATATAGGGGAACAGGGTGCCATAGGGCTCTGGTCTAAAGTAGTGCACTATATGGGAACTAGGGTGCCATTTGTGATGTAGTGGCATTTATTCAGCAGGTGGGTAATTGGGACAGGCTCTGTTCTGGGTGCCGTGGTGGGGGTGCATACAGTGGGACTGTCCTTGTCTCTTGTTTGGGGGCTGACAGTCACCCCTCCCCCTCCTCCTCCTTCCCCCCCTCCTCCCCCTCCTACTCTTCCCCTCCTCCTCCCCCTCCTCTTTCCCCTCCTCTTCCCCCTCCATTCCTCCTCCCCCTCCATTCCTCCTCCTCCTCCCCCCCTCCTTCTCCCCCCCTCCTCTTTCCCCTCCTCTTCCTCCTCCTCCCCCTCCTCCTCCCCCTCGTTCTACTACCCTCCCCTCCTCCTCCCCCTCCATTCCTCCTCCTCCTCCCCCTCCTCTTCTTTCCCCTCCTCTTCCCCCTCCATTCCTCCTCCTTCCTCCTTCTCCACTACCCCCCTCCTCCTCCTCCTCCTCCTCCTCCTCCAATAGGCCCTGCCTATGAATTAGACCTCCCCTCCTCCTCCTCCGCCTCTACCCCCCTCCTCCTCCTCTTTACCTTTCCCTCCCCCTCCTTTCCTCCTCACCCTCCTCCTCCTCCTCCTCAGCCTCCCCCTCCCCCTCCATCCCTCCTCCCCTCCTTCTACTACCCTCCCCTCCATTCCTCCTCCCCCCTCCATTCCTCCTCCCCCTCCCCCTCCCCCTCCATTCCTCCCCTCCTTCTACTACCCTCCCTCCTCCTCCCCCTCCATTCCTCCTCCTCCTCCTCCTCCCCCTCCCCCTCCATTCCCCCTCCCCCTCCATTCCTCCTCCCCCTCCTTCTACTACCCTCCCTCCTCACAAAAACGTCAGTAGCCATCCGAAAGGTTTGACCTACACGACGGTGTTCTCTGTTTTACTCTACGACCCCCCACAAGTGTCACGTCTGAAGGTAACCTATACAAATGAATGGAAGTATGGAGGGTAGTTTTCTGCCAACAGGAATAAGCGGTTAAATATGTGTCAAAAAGTGAAATCGTTATTTATTTTTTACTCTCTTTTTGAGTCTTTTATGAATGTGTTATTCAATGTGTTTCTATGGGCTTGTAGTAGTAAAGGACACATTCAATATTTTATTCAATAATGCTGTACTATTTTCTTTTTATACGTAAAGGGGACCTAAAATAAAAAATCGAATATCTAAATTATATATAAATGATATATGATATGATATGACCTTATTAAAACTTTTCCATAAATCAGCGTAGTAGTGTTTTGGTCATGCCCTTGGTATACGATATACCACGGCTTTAAGCCAATCAGCATTCAGGGCTCGAACCACCCAGTTTATAAAACACACCAACATAATGCTTTCGATTAAATAAATCATATTTCAATAACTACATTACCCAGACTACCTGTCTACTATGGTAGAAACAGCACGCCAGTGAAAGTCTGTGGTGGGAAATGTTTATAAAAATCCAATGCTTTGGAGGATGATACATACGGTTAGCCAGTGGCAGAGATAATCTATCTGTCACGTCCTGACCAGCAGAGGGAGCAGAGGGAGTAATTGTTTAGTTTTGGTCAGGACGTGGCAGAGGTTTCTATGTGTAGGTTGGGTGCTGGACTCTCAATTGGAGGCAGGTGTTTCTAGTTGCCTCTGATTGGGAGTCCTATAAACAGGTGTGTGTTTTTTTTCTTTGTGGTTATGGGTAGTTTGTTTGTGAGCACTGCTTTTGTTAGCCTGCCACACTGTTCTTGTCGTGAGTATTGTTTATTGTTATTTTCCTGTGGATGCTTCACTCGTGTTTTATTAAAAAGATGAGTATCCACATTCCCGCTGCATATTGTCCTCCCTTCAACACAACGACATTATTTGTGACACTATCATTACTCCAGTGACCGTTCTGCCTTGGTGCCACTGCAGTTCGGGAATAGCAAATGGTTACTGTTGGTATTCCAGGAACTTTCAATACATTTCCTGTTTTTCCTGAAATCCCCGGTTGAGAGGATTCCCAGATTCAAAGAGGGAATAATCAGAAAACCAAGAAATGTATTGAAAGTTCCTGGAGTTTTAAACCACCCGTTGGGACTCCCAAGCCAAGTCTTGGATAACTAACAGTTATTGTAGTAGCAGCGATGAGGTGACCCATATTCTCTCTGCAAGCAACCAGAGATATCATTAACGACCACTCACACCACACCCTCACAATACACCCCAGGATTAGTAGGAGAAGGCTCTGGACGCGAGAGATAGAGAGAGAGAGATGAGAGAGAGAGAGAGAGAGAGGAGAGAGAGAGAGGAGGACAGAGAGGAGAGGGGGGACAGAGGGGAGGAGAGGGGAGGGGGGGGGAGAGAAGAGAGGAGGGACAGAGAGAGAGAGAGGAGAGGAGGGACAGAGAGGAGGGACAGAGAGAGGAGGGATAGAGAGGAGAGGAGGGGCAGGGAGAGAGAGGAGGGACAGCGAGGAGGAGAGGAGGAGAGAGAGAGAGAGAGACAGAGAGACAGAGAGAGAGACAGAAAGAAAGAGAGAGAGAGAGAGAGAGATGTTAGGAGAAAGAGAGAGAGACAGAGAGAGAGTCAGAGTGAGAAGAGAGAGAGAGAGAGAGAGAGTGAGAAGAGAGAGAGAGAGAGAGAAAGTCAGAGAGAGAGAGAAAGTCAGAGAGAGAGAGAAAGTCAGAGAGAGAGAAAAAGTCAGAGAGAGAGAGAAGTCAGAGAGAGAGGAGGGAGAGCAAGAGAGAGACAGACAGAGAGAGTCAGAGAGAGAAGAGGGAGAGATAGAGTCAGAGGGGAGAGGTTGACGTTTAGGGGAGTAGGGGGAGATGGGGGAGTAAGAGAGAAAATAAGGAGAGAGAATGAAGTGAGGGAAGGAGAAATTATGGGGCAGGACTAGATTAGGGCTGTAGGTGTGTAGATTTAGTGAACAATTTCCTCATTAAAAAACATAGGATGACCACTCCCAGACCTGAGCTACAATGGCAAAGACCATATGGAGTTGTTAAGACAGCACAAACATATCTGGAACCAGGCTAGAATAGGAATTGTCAAGACAGCACAAACATATCTGGAACCAGGCTAGAATAGGAGTTGTCAAGACAGCACAAACATATCTGGAACCAGGCTAGAATAGGAGTTGTCAAGACAGCACAAACAGATCTGGAACCAGGCTAGAATGGGAGTCGTCAAGACAGCACAAACAGATCTGGAACCAGGCTAGAATTGGAGTCGTCAAGACAGCAGAAACAGATCTGGAACCAGGCTAGAATTGGAGTTGTCAAGACAGCACAAACAGATCTGGAACCAGGCTAGAATGGGAGTTGTCAAGACAGCACAAACATATCTGGAACCAGGCTAGAATGGGAGTCGTCAAGACAGAACAAACAGATCTGGGACCAAGATGTACTCATGTCGGCGCGCCGAACGCGGAAGAGATCCCACCAGGTCCATGGCTATACGTTCAAACAGGGTCTCTATAATTGGGAGAGAGATAAAAGGGTTACGGTAAGTTGGCTTGAGAGCAGTGCATTGGCAGGTGTCACATGATTTGCAATACTTAGCGACATCTTGGGTAATCCTCGGCCAATAGAAACGCCGCAGCAACCGTTGGGTGGTCTTCTCCCTGGCGAGGTGGCCCCGAGCACACGTACAGTTGAAGTCTGAAGTTTACATACACTTATGTTGGAGTCATTAAAACTTGTTTTTCAACCACTCCACACATTTCTTGGCTGTGTGCTTAGGGTCGTTGTCCTGTTGGAAGGTGAACCTTCGCCCCAGTCTGAGGTCCTGAGCACTCTAGAGCAGGTTTTCATCAAGGACCTCTCTGTACTTTGCTCTGTTCATCTTTGCCTCGATCCTGACTAGTCTCCCAGTCCCTGCTGCTGAAAAACATCCCCACAGCATGATGCTGCCACCACCATGCTTCACCGTAGGGTTGGTGCCAGGTTTCCTCCAGATGTGATGCTTGGCATTCAGGCCAGAGTTTAACATTGGTTTCATTAGACCAGAAAATCTTGTTTCTCATGGTCTGAGTCCTTTATGAGCCTTTTGGCAAACTCCAAGTGGGCTGTTATGTGCCTATTACTGAGGAGTGGCTTCCGTCTGGCCATCAACAATAAAGGCCTGATTGGTGGAGTGCTGCAGAGATGGTTGTCCTTCTGGAACACTCTCCCATCTCCACAAAGGAACTCTAGAGCTCTGTCAGAGTGACCATTGGGTTCTTGGTCACCTCCCTGACCAAGGCCCTTCTCCCCTGATTGCTCAGTTTGGCCGGGCGGCCAGCTCTAGGAAGAGTCTTGGTGGTTCCAAACTTCTTCCATTTAAGAATGATGGAGGCCACCGTGTTATTGGGGACCTTCAGTAATGCCTAAATGTTTTGGTACCCTTCCCCAGATCTGTGCCTCGACACAATCCTGTCTCGGAGCTCTATGGACAATTCCTTCGACCTCATGGCTTGGTTTTGCTCTGACATGCACTGTCAACTGTGGGACCTTATATAGACAGGTGTGAGCCTTCCCAAATCATGTCTAATCAATTGAATTTACCACAGGTAGACTCCAATCAAGTTGTGGAAACATCTCAAGGATGATCAATGGAAACAGGATGCACCTGAGCTCAATGTCAAGTCTTGTAGCAAAGGGTCTGAATACTTATATAAATAAGGTATTTCTGTTTTTATTTGCAATACAATTACAAGCATTTCTAAAAACCTGTTTTTGCTTTGTCATTATGAGGTATGTGTGTGTAGATTGATGAGGAAAATGTTTTCCATTAAGAATAAAATGTGAAAAAAGTCAAGGGGTCTGAATACTTTCCAAATGCACTGCATGTAGCCTATGTATTCCAGACAGCATCAGATACATGGTCTACACATACTGAGACAGAGAGGTGCTGTTTCACTGTCCAGACAGCATCAGAGAGGTGCTGTTTCACTGTCCAGACAGCATCAGAGAGGTGCTGTTTCACTGTCCAGACAGCATCAGATACATGGTCTACACATACTGAGACAGAGAGGTGCTGTTTCACTGTCCAGACAGCATCAGATACATGGTCTACACATACTGAGACAGAGAGGTGCTGTTTCACTCGCTCAAATGCTTTAACTGAGATTAATGTGTGTTTTCTGTTTGGGGGCGTCTACGTCAAATAAATGATCAATATTTTAATGGTGGAGGTGGGGTTATGGTATGGGCCCCATGGTGGAGGTGGGTTATGGTATGGGCCCCATGGTGGTGGTGGGGTTATGGTATGGGCCTCATGGTGGTGGTGGGGTTATGGTATGGGCCCATGGTGGTGGTGGGGTTATGGTATGGGCCCCATGGTGGTGGTGGGGTTATGGTATGGGCTCATGGTGGTGGTGGGGTTATGGTATGGGCCTCATGGTGGTGGTGGGGTTATGGTATGGGCCCCATGGTGGTGGTGGGGTTATGGTATGGGCCCCATGGTGGTGGTGGGGTTATGGTATGGGCCCCATGGTGGTGGTGGGGTTATGGTATGGGCCCCATGGTGGAGGTGGGGTTATGGTATGGGCCCCATGGTGGAGGTGGGGTTATGGTATGGGCCCCATGGTGGAGGTGGGGTTATGGTATGGGCCCCATGGTGGAGGTGGGGTTATGGTATGGGCCCCATGGTGGTGGTGGGGTTATGGTATGGGCAGGCATATGCTACGTACAACAAACAAATTGCATTTTATCGATGGCAATTTGAAACGCACAGCGATACCGTCACGAGATTCTGAGGCCCATTGATGTGCCATTCATCCGCCACCACCATTTGGCTCAGTTGGTAGAGCAGGTGTTGCAATGCCAGCATGGTGTGTGCAAACGCCAGGGTTGTGGGTTCGATTCCCATGGGGGGCCAGTACAAAAAAATAAATTAAAAAAATGCACGAAATGAAATGTATGCATTCACTACTGTAAGTCGCTCTGGATAAGAGCGTCTGCTAAATGACTTAAATGTAAATCTTGTGGTTCAGCATGATTATGCATGGCCCCATGTCACAAGGATCTGTACACAATTCCTGGAAGCCTGCATTCTCACCAGACATGACACCATTGAGCATGTTTGGGATGCTCTGGATTGACATGTACAACACACTGTGTTCCA
Organism: Salmo trutta; assembly: GCF_901001165.1. Classification (NCBI taxonomy): domain Eukaryota; kingdom Metazoa; phylum Chordata; class Actinopteri; order Salmoniformes; family Salmonidae; genus Salmo; species Salmo trutta. The sequence continues at coordinate 44,922,846 of NC_042966.1, read as the reverse complement.
TTTCCTGCCAGATATGTATCTGTTGGTCACAGATACCTTAAATAAAAAGGTAGGGGTGTGGATCAGAAAACCAGTCAGCATCTGGTGTGTCCACCATTTTCCTCATGCAGCGCGACACATCTCCTTCACAGTTGATCAGGATGTTGATTGTGGCCGGTGGAATGTTGTCCCACACCTCTTCAATGGCTGTGAGAAGTTACTGGATATTGGCGAGAACTGGAACACGCTGTCGTACATGTCGATCCAGAGCATCCCAAACATGCTCAGTGGGTGACATGGAAGAACTGGGACACCTTCTTCCCTAAGTAGTCCACTACAATGAGCAATATGGTGCCATTTGGGAAACAGACCTTCTCCTTCCTTCCTTCCTTCCTTCCTCAAGCACCACAGACAAGGAGAGTCATCTTTCTGTCGCTTTGTTGTCGCTCTGACCTTTGAGAATATCACAGATGAACTCTTTAATAATTTCTGAAGGAGTGTTAGGAGGAGGAGGAGGAGGAGGAGGGTGTTGAACGAGGAAGGAGGATCTGATAGGGTTATTTTACAGCTGAATTTGTAGTTGATTTCAGTGTTTCCAGAAAATGCAGGTTTAAATCAAGTTGAAGTTAAAGCCCTGATAATAAAATCCAGTAATACTGTAGTTTCAGGAATGTTTTTTCTTCTTGACGAAAGTGTTTGTATTCTTGAGAGATGTTATGCGACACATTGAGAAATTAGACTCGTTGTGGAGTATTTAAAACAGTCTAATTGGTATAATTTAATACAAACTCAACAGAGAATGATTTTGGTTGTGATTACAGTACTTTTCAATACATGGATACACATTACTTACTATAGCTAGCAAATGGTTTGTCTTATAGTACATTGACAGCTTACGTTTAAAATGTCAAAATCTTTTGCTGAAAACACAGGCACAGTGATGGCCCTCTGGAGTGACATTAGAGACAACCAACCCCCTCAGATCCACACACACACACACACACACACAACACACACACACACACACACTCACACACACACACTCAGTCCCCACCGCGGCACCCAGAACAGAGCTCTGTCCCAATTACCCACCTGCTGAATAAATGCCTCTGCATCACAAATGGCACCCTATTCCCTATATAGTGCACTACTTTAGACCAGAGCCCTATGGCACCCTATTCCCTATATAGTGCACTACTTTAGACCAGAGCCCTATGGCACCCTATTCCCTATATAGTGCACTACTTTAGACCAGAGCCCTATGGCACCCTGTTCCCTATATGGTGCACGATATAGGGGGAGGCAGGGAGAGGGGTGGCTGTTAGCCTCCAACCAGAGACAAGGACAGTCCCACTGTGCACACAAAAAACACACACGCACGCACGCGCACACACACACACACACTCACACACGCACGGCAGACAAAAACACACACACGCACGGCAGACAAACACACACACACGCACGCATGTGCACGCGCACGCACGCACACACACAACACACACACACACACACACACACGCACACGCACACACACACCTGATATCTCCCTAATCCCTGGTGACTCTCTTCTCTTCATTACCATAACCAGTTCTGACACTCTCCTTTTGGAAATCAAATCATCATAACAAGCAAAAAAACAAACAAATAAACAAACAGAATAAATAAATATGATTCCATTAATACTAATGACAAACATCCCAGGTTTATCTTGTATTTGATACGCAAATACATTTTGCATTCAGAACTCTGGCCTGTGTCCCAACTCGCACCCTATTCCCTTTATAGTGCACTTTTGACCAGGGCCCATATAGGGACCCTACGGCTCTAGTCCAAAGTAGTGCACTATAAAGGGAATAGGGTGTCATTTGGGATGAGCAGTCTCTGTAAATGTGTTGAAGTAGAGAACATTTGGGGATGGAGGGAGGGAGGAAGGTTTGAGGGAGGGAGGGAGGGAGGGAGGAAGGAAGGAAGGAAGGGGTCCTCAATTGGTGTCATGCTAACATGGTTGCTTTCCAAACATATGAAAAGGCATCATTTAGATTGATCTGGAACATAGAGAATAAGTCAGGGCTATAAAGCATCAGGAGAGAGGAGGGAGAAATCCTCCCTGCGCTAAAATGGGAATTCAGACCTGCATAATGTGTTTTATAAGATGGACTTTTATTAGGCTGGAATTCAGACCTGCATAATGTGTTTTATAAGATGGACTTTTATTAGGCTGGAAAAAAAGGAGGAAGGGAAGGTACACAGTATTTTGGTAGACGGAAGGTGCTAAGGTACATAACAATATGTTTTGGTAGAAAGAAGGTGCTAAGGTACATAACAATATTTTGGTAGACGGAAGGTGCTAAGGTACATAACAATATGTTTTGGTAGACGGAAGGTGCTAAGGTACATAACAGTATGTTTTGGTAGACGGAAGGTGCTAAGGTACATAACAGTATGTTTTGGTAGACGGAAGGTGCTAAGGTACATAACAGTATGTTTTGGTAGAAAGAAGGTGCTAAGGTACATAACAGTATGTTTTGGTAGACGGAAGGTACACTTTGGTAAAAGGCGTAAATTGGTCATTAAAAAGAAAGGAGGACCAAGGTACTTTTTATATAACTAAAATCCCTTTTGTATGGCATGTTCAATGCCATACGTGGTGGTGGCAGTATCTTGCTGTGGGGATGTTTTCCAGAGGCAGGGACTGGGAGACTAGTCAGGATCGAGGGAAAGATGAACCGAGCAAAAGTACAAAGAGATCCTTGAAGAAAACCTGCTCCAGACCTCAGACTGGGGTGAAGGTTCACCTTCCAACAGGACAACGACCCTAAGCACACAGCCAAGACAACACAGGAGTGGCTTCGGGACAAGTCTCTGAATGTCCTTGGAGTGGCCCAGCCAGAGCCCAGACTTGAACCTGATCAAACATCTTTTAAGAGACCTGAAAATAGCTGTGTGCAGCGACGCTCCCAATCCAACCTGACAGAGCTTGAGAGGATCTGCAGAGAAGAATGGGAGAAACTCCTCAAATACAGGTGTGCCAAACTTGAAGCGTCAAGAAGACTGAAATCGCTGCCAAAGATTCTTCAACAAAGTACTGAGCAAAGGGTCTGATTAATTATGTAAATATGATATTTCCGTTTTTTATTTATTTCTAATACATTTGCAACAATAAAAAACAATTTTTTTTGCTTTGTCATTATGTGTCACAGAATAAGTCGTACTCATCGTTGAAAATGTCATACATGAGAGAGAAGGACCAAGGCGCAGCGGAAGTGTGGACACTCATGTTCTTTAATTAACAAAACAAGTAAAGTATCCACGGAAAAACAAAAACAGTACTCACGACAGCAAACAGTTTTGCAGGCTCACAAAGCAAGTGCAAAAAACAATTCCCCACAACCCCAAAGACAAACACACACACCTATATAGGACTTCCAATCAAAGGCAACTATACACACCTGCCTTCAATTGGAAGTCCCAATCATCAACCCAACATTTAACAAACACAAACCCCCTGCCACATCCTGACCTAGACTAAGCAATACGCCCTCTGCTGGTCAGGACGTGACAGTACCCCCCCCTCAAGGTGCAGACTCCAGGATGCACCTAAAAAAGAAAAACACAAGAAAATCCCCAATACCCCAACAAAAAACAACAAACAATACCCCCTAAACAAAAAGGGAGGGAAGGGAGGGTGGGCTGCCGTCAACGACGGCACTGTGCTACACCCTCCCTCCCCAACCCACCTATCCTGGAGGTGGCTCAGGTGCAGGCCGTGGACCTCGCTCCACCTTCGGCGTCGCCCACTTTGATGGCGCCGATAGCTGCGCGGGCAGACGGGCCACTCGGGCTGACCCTGGCAGACAGACCACTCGGGCTGGGCCGGGGGTCAGGAGGGCCCCTCGGGCTGGACCGGAGGGCAGGAGGGCCACTCGGGCTGGACCGGAGGGCAGGCTGGCAGTTCAGGGCAGTCTGGCAGTTCAGGGCAGTTCAGGGCAGTCTGGCCACTCTGGCAGTTCAGGGCAGTCTGGCCACTCTGGCAGTTCAGGGCAGTCTGGCCACTCTGGCAGTTCAGGGCAGTCTGGCAGTTCAGGGCAGTCTGGCAGTTCAGGGCAGTCTGGCAGTTCAGGGCAGTCTGGCCACTCTGGCAGTTCAGGGCAGTCTGGCCACTCTGGCAGTTCAGGGCAGTCTGGCCACTCTGGCAGTTCAGGGCAGTCTGGTGACTGTTGACTGGCGGGCAGCTCTGTGACTGGCGGGCAGCTCTGGTGACTGTTGACTGGCGGGCAGCTCTGGCGACTGACTGGCGGGCAGCTCTGGCGACTGTTGACTGGCGGGCAGCTCTTGCCCCATCAAACAGCCCTTGTGCCCCCCCCCTAAAAAAATCTTGGGGGTGCCTCTCAGTCTCCCTTACCCGTCGTGTCTCCCAGTCCTCGCCAGCCTTCTTCCGCTGCTTGGTCCTGGTTTGGTGGTGGGGAATTCTGTCACAGAATAAGTCGTACTCATCGTTGAAAATGTCATACATGAGAGAGAAGGACCAAGGCGCAGCGGAAGTGTGGACACTCATGTTTCTTTAATTAACAAAACAAGTAAAGTATCCACGGAAAAACCAAAAACAGTACTCACGACAGCAAACAGTTTTGCAGGCTCACAAAGCAAGTGCAAAAAACAATTCCCCACAACCCCAAAGACAAACACACACACCTATATAGGACTTCCAATCAAAGGCAACTATACACACCTGCCTTCAATTGGAAGTCCCAATCACCCACACAACATTTAACAAACACAAACCCCTTGCCACATCCTGACCTAGACTAAGCAATACGCCCTCTGCTGGTCAGGACGTGACATTATGGGATATTGTGTGTAGATTGATGAGGGAAAAAAACAATTTCATATTTTTAGAATAAGGCTGTAACAAAAGAAAAAGTTTAAAAAGTCAAGGGGTCTGAATAATTTCCGAATGCACTGTAAGTGTTTTATTCTTTGGGGGTAAATGTTTTATAAGTAAATGAACTTGTTCATGGTTAAATAACACATAGAATTACTGTACTTCACAATCCCCTGCATCTTCTTCCAGACTTCAAACTGGTAGCTTGCCCAGGTGTTTGACCAGAGACCAGCTGTGGACCAGTGTCACAAGTTTCTTCATCTTCCGATGATATAGAGAAATCGTCGTCTGAGAACGTGGACCAATACGCAGTAGAGTTGGTGCTCATCATCTTAATTTATTAAATGACGTTGAACACGAGAAAACAAGAAAAGAACGACGAATGACAGTTTTGCAGGCTATATATAAAAAGCATTGCAAAATCAATCTCTCACAAAAGACAAACACAAACACACCCTCATATATGGGACTCTCAATCAAAGGCAAATAGACAACACCTGCCTTCAATTGAGAGTCCCAACCACCAATGAACCCAAACATAGAAACAGACACACTAGACTAAACATAGAATACCTGAAAAACAAACAGTGCCCAAAAACCCTGGAATACCTAAATCAACTGCCCTACAACAAACACACCACCCCTAACCACATAAAACAAATACCCTCTGCCATGTCCTGACCAAACTACACAAACAATTAACCCTTATACTGGCCAGGACGTGACAACCAGATATGGTGTACGGCACTCTTGAAGAACATTCCGGAGTCAGTGCTGCTGTGGGGTTGGGTTTAGAACCACAGAAGAGAGACAGGAGGCAGATCACTTACCTTTTCACTGTGGCCTTGAAGTTCTGCAGGGGGGGGAATAAAATAATATAACTGCAATCAAATCACCTACAATAATATGTTGACATTTCATCAGCTCCTCTTCAATGGCTCTGACATGTCTCTTCAATCTTCTTCATCATCTGTCCTTCTGCTCTCTTCCTCCCCCTCAGCGCAGCTATTCTGTCTTCCTCGTCCTCCTCGTATATAAAACCCCTCCTTAATCTGCTTGCTCTGTGTGCTGGGCCTGGTTCTGGAGACTCTAGCTAGGTTTCCATCCAATTGGCGACGGAGAAAATGCTATTTTTCCCACCAGTGGTGTGTCTCCACCAGACTGAATTGTTGTGAATCAAAAGCTATGGGTGGTGACGTAGTGTAATGCAAATCAATTTATAATTACAGACCCTGATCTAGAGGGTAACTACATCTATACAGACACTGATCTAGAGGGTAACTACATCTATACAGACCCTGATCTAGAGGGTAATTACATCTATACAGACCCTGATCTAGAGGGTAACTACATCTATACAGACCCTGATCTAGAGGGTAACTACATCTATACAGACCTTGATCTAGAGGGTAACTACATCTATACAGACCCTGATCTAGAGGGTAACTACATCTATACAGACCCTGATCTAGAGGGTAATTACATCTATACAGACCCTGATCTAGAGGGTAACTACATCTATACAGACCCTGATCTACAGGGTAACTACATCTATACAGACCCTGATCTAGAGGGTAACTACATCTATACAGACCCTGATCTAGAGGGTAACTACATCTATACAGACCCTGATCTACAGGGTAACTACATCTATACAGACCCTAATCTAGAGGGTAACTACATCTATACAGACCCTGATCTAGAGGGTAACTACATCTATGTTACATCCTACATGTTAGTTGATTGAACAGTAATACGTATATCTATGTTACATTCTACATGTTAGTTGGTTGAACAGTAATACGTATATCTATGTTACATTCTACATGTTAGTTGATTGAACAGTAATACTATCTATGTTACATTCTACATGTTAGTTGATTGAACAGTAATACGTATATCTATGTTACATTCTACATGGTGGGGAACACGTTCATGCTTCTATTCTTATAGTAGCTCACACAGAACAGCGACTCGGGCTTCTTCCTGCGTCAAAGCTTTTATTGCTGATTTCTGCTTTTTCTCTCTCCGTTAGTTCCTAAAAGGAGCTGTGTTTTCTAGTTGTTACGTAGTGAGTTCTGCTTTCTGGAACATTCTCTCACACACACCACACACACACACACACACACACACACACACCACACACACACACACACACACACACACACACACACACACACACACACAGGAATGAACACACACACACACACGCTCACACACACACACACACAGGAATGAACACACACACACACACACAAACACACACACACACACACACACACACACACACACACACAGGAATGAACACACACACACACACACACACACACACACACACACACACAGGAATGAAAACACACACACACACCACACAGGAATGAACACACACGTACCATTACTCCTACCACCTTGGAACCCAGAAATCACCTCCATAGCTTATTTTTAAATAATGGGAAATTCAATACCTCTGGGGTGCGTCCCAAATGACACCTATTCCCATCCCCTATGGGCCCTTGGCCGAAGTAGTGCATTATATATAGGAAATAGGGTCCCATAGGGCTCTGGGCAAAAGTAGAGCAATATATATAGGGAATAGGGTCCCATAGGGCTTTGGGCAAAAGTAGTGCACTATATAGGGAATAGGGTGACATAGGGCTCTGGTCTAAAGTAGTGCACTATATAGGGAATAGGGTGACATAGGGCTCTGGTCTAAAGTAGTGCACTATATAGGGAATAGGGTGACATAGGGCTCTGGTCTAAAGTAGTGCACTATTAAGGAACAGGGTTCTAGTGGTTAGAGCGTTGGACTAGTAACCAAAAAGGTTGCAAGATCGAATCCCTGAGCTGACAAGGTAAAAAATCTGTCGTTCTGCCCCTGAACAAGGCAGTTAACCCACTGTTCCCCGGTAGGCCGTCATTGTAAATAAGAATTTGTTCTTAACTGACTTGCCCAGTTAAACAAAGGTAAAAAAAATAAAAAATGGATAAAGAGATGTATGCAGTGCCTCATGTTGCCACTAGGTGGTGAGGATTCTGTCAGCACTTTTCCAGTAGAGCTCTAACAGGTACTGGTCCATTTTTAGCCCAGTGTTACTGTCTAACGTAATGGTATCAGGGCCTCGAGGAAAATAATTGGCCTGTGTATTAGAAATGCCACGGACGATTTTTGTGACTGGCCTACACACAATACCCCATAATGTAAAAGTTGAATTTCGTTTTCGACATTTTTACCAATTAATTTAAAAAAATGAAAAGCTGAAAGTCAGTAAGTATTCAACCCCTTTGTTATGGCAAGCCTAAATAAGTTAAAATCAAATGTTACTTGCGCCGAATACAACAGGTGTAGACCTTACAGTAAAATGCTTACTTAAGAGCCCCTAACCAACAATGCAGTTTAAAAAAAAAAAAAATCAGATAACAATAAAAGATTAAAGTAACAAGTAATTAAACAGCAGCAGTGAAATAACAATAGCGAGATTATATACAGGTGGGCACAGGTTATTTGAGATAGTATGTACATGTAGGTAGAGTTATTAAAGTGACTATGCATAGATAATAACAGAGAGTAGCAGTGGTGTGAGGGGGGGTCACTGCAAATAGTCTGGGTAGCCATTTGACTAGACGTTCAGGAGTCTTATGGCTTGGGGGTATTAACTGTTTATTGGCACTCCGGAAACCGCTTGCCATGCGGTAGCAGAGAGAACAGCCTATGACTAGGGTGGCTGGTTCTTTGACACTTTTTAGGGCCTTCCTGACAATGCCTGGTATAGAGGTCCTGGATGGCAGGAACCTTGGCCCAGTGATGT